>NW_008615446.1:20823-55749 GCF_000691845.1 Merops nubicus
CGGTCTGTGGTTCTGTGGCATAGCTGGACTTTATTCTACTGATGTTTGGTGAATACCATAAGAAAAATATTTAATTTGAAGTATAACAAGTTGGGAACATTATTAGACCCTAAGTAGGAACAGTGATTAAGGAAAGATAAAATTAATTTCAGAGCTGAACAAAAGGGTAAAATCTCATTTCCAAATGAATGGGGTCCAAGTCTTTTTACAGTGCTGCTCCAGATATAACATGAAGCAAAGGAAGTGATTGGTTTATACTGAAAGGAAAAGTAAGCTCCAAAACTTCTTTACTCTTACCTTTGAAGGCATAAACTGCACATACTGTGCCATAGCTGGGTGAAGGGTGTTGTGCTCAGCTCTTGGTTCAACGGCTGCAGTGTAAGCACCCTTCTTGGGTGAGAGCCAGAGGCCACGGGCTGGTCTGGCTGCTGCTGCCTCTCACAGCTGCAGAATAAGGGAGCTATAGACAGCAGCACCCACCAACAGAGAGACAGAGAGTGGGAGAGAGGCCTTTGTGAGCTGAGAGTCAGGAGCCAGTGACTGGTGGCTGTGGAGAGCACAGAGGAGCCAGCTGTGGAAGATCTGCACCGTGTGTGAGAGGGGCATCTTGCTGCATGCAGACAGGCTCATTGTGCTGACACTACTGGAAAATTATAAAGAACTCCTTATTAAACCTTCTGTAACGTATCTCTGGTTCATTCTGTTAGTCAAAGGGTTTGCCAGTCCTGTTTAAAGGAAAATGGGATGATAAATGTTGGCAGAGAAAGTTCATGTATGTCTAGAGCATTCTAATGAATTTGAAAAACTCTCCCCTCAGAAGCCTTGAATTGACACTGCAGTTGCTGTCAGGATATCTTTGAATAATAGTTGTATGATCTGCATAGTAATTCCTGTAAACTCCAAGAAGTTTCCCCCACATTACACTAAAAATAATTTGTTTTCTACTTAGTGTTCTTAAACAGGTAAAAATTCCTGAAATTGTCCAGTTGTCAGTGTGCAGCCCATAGTCCTAAAATGTCCAAGCTGTGACTCTCTAGAGCAGTTCTGTCACAAACATGTGTCTTTGACTTTGTGTTGACAGTCACCTGCTTGAGCTGTCCTTGTCATTTGTAAACTAAGATGTTGAGTCAGCTTGGGGATGGACAAAAGGAGATGCCATGGACATCTTCCCTCTGTGCCTCTCCTGATACTTCAGGAGCGCTGTCAGTTTGTGTTGCTGCTGCTTGGTTTCAGGGACTGCCTGCTGCCTTAAAAGAAAGGCCTTTGTTCACTGACCTGGGAAGTAAGGTCCTGCCTTAGGAATGGGCAGAAGTGTTAGAATCACAGAATCATTTAGGTTGGAAAAGACCTTTAAGATTTGATCCAACTGTTAACCCAGCACTGCCAAGAAACTTGTTATTAGTGCAGCAGCCTCATCTTAGGAGAGTCAGGACTATGCTATAAATTCAGATCTCTATTGCTGCTCTGAAAACATTCTTGGTGTTAAAACTGGGAAGCTTGACAGTATTTGGGGGTCCTATGGCAGGGCTTTGAATTCCTACCTTGATTGCAGTGTAGCATGACTCCCCACCAAATCACCGAGCTCTCCAGCAAATTAATTTGCACAGCTATTTCATCTTCACTCACACAGAAGAAAACTGTATGTAACAAATGTCAATGAAGGCAAATGTAACCTTCTGTTTCAGTTTGGAAAAGTTATCAAATCATCTTCTTCAAATTCAGTTTCAGAGGAGCTTTACTAAAATACAGTGCAATGTTCTGATCCTAAATTTTGGTCTCCCCTCCTCTACCATGTCCCTGTGATATCAGAAATCTCTTTCTGTCTTTCATGCTATTGCTGCAGGTTACAAACTTGCAAGTCAGATTTGTTACTGGTTATCATGTCTTCAGGTTCAGGTCTGCTTCAGGTAGAAGCCTTTGTTTTGCTTCTTGATCTGCTCTGCTTAATACTTAAACATCTCTGCTTTGATCATCTTGTGAATATTAGATCCTAGATGTTACCTGGCTTCGGTGCTTGTTGTTGTATCTGGCACATCTTGGAAGAAGCCCAAAACAAAATGATTCTCGAGTCTTGAACCAGTAAGTAATTTACTTGTAGGAAAACATTTTTCTTCCTTAGTATTTTTGTGCCATTTATTTCAATTAAAATCTGCAAAGAAATCCTCTACGCCAGCTCTGATCAAAGTCCTTTTCTGTCTCATCTTGATAAGGTTTTCCTAACTGGAAGTCTAACATCCTGAATGTCATCTAACTCCTTCCATGCCTTTGCTTATTAGATAAGTTTAGATGTCAGGGAAGACTATTAAATGGACTCTCTTTGGAGAGTCAAAATCATTGCTGCCACTAATATCACCTTCAACGTATGCTCTTTTATTATGGAAAGTGTCAGACTGACATTTTAAATCCCTACCTATTTTCTCACTTCAGTCTTTTTTATCATTATTATTATTTCATTAATGTTGTAAGAGAATTTTTCAGCACTATAATTTTGAAAACCTGATTTCTATGATTTTTATATTCTAAATAAAATTGACTCTGAGTTTATAGAAGCTACTTTTTTCCTAGTGTATTTTGTGGTTTAAGACAGTTTGATTTTAGAATTCAGTCTACACTGGGATTTTAGTATAATTCTTTAAAATAAAAAAGATTTAAAATTTCCTGTTGTCTTCTTTTATACAGGAAGTTACCCTGAAATCATTATGTTTCAAAATGTCAGCTTCTTTGATAATTTTTCAGATATCTAAAGAAATAGGTAATGCTTAGTGTAGTCACTGAATCAGCAGAGGGTTAAGCTATATTATCTACTTTGTACAAATGTGGCTGATAGTTTAGCTGACCTAGTGCCGGGTCCTGCACTTGGGTCATGACAACCCTGTACAATGCTGCAGGCTTGGGGATGAGTAGTTGGAAAGCTGCCTGGTGGAAAAGGACCTGGGAGTGTTGGTCAACAGCCAGCTGAATGTGAGCCAGCAGTGTGCCCAGGTGGCCAAGAAGGCCAATGGCATCCTGGCCTGTATTAAAAATAATGTGTCCAGCAGGACTAGGGAAATGATTGTCCACCTGTACTCAGCACTGGTGGAGCCACACCTCGAACATTGGGTTCAGTTTTGGGCACCTCACTACAAGAAGGACATTGAGGTTCTGGAGCATGTCCAGAGAAGAGCAGTGAAGTTGGTGAAGGGTTTAAAGAACAAGCCTTGTGAGGAGCAGGTGAAGGAACTTGGGTTGTTTATCCTGGAGAAGAGGAGGATTAGGGGAGACCTTCTCACTCTCTACAACTACCTGAGAAGAGGCTGTAGTCAGGTGGAGGTCAGTCTCTTCTCCCAAGTAACAAGCGACAGGACGAGAGGGAATGGCCTCAAGTTGTGCCAGGGGAGGTTTAGGTTGGGTATTAAGAAAAAATTATTCCCGAAAAGGGTTGTCAAGGACAGGCTGCACAAGGACCTGGTGGAATCACCATCTGTGAAGGTTTTTAAAAGACGTGTAGATGTGGTGCTTAGTGACATGGTTTAGTTATGGACTTGGCAGTGCCGGGTTAACTCTTGAACTTGATGATCTTAAAGGCCTCTTCCAACCAAAACAATTTTACGATTCTATGTTCCTGTTAATTCAAAAGCATTTTTTATTTATTTAGCACTGAATATAAGAAAATCTCTTAATATTTACTCACTTACTATTTGGAAAGGGTTGCCAAATGTACATGGCAACAATATTTTCCTCTTAGCAGCTGCCATTCCTTAGACTGTACTATAATGTTATCTGGGGGCTCAAGCTGATGCTGAAGCCAAATGTTGCTGTAGGAAACTTTTGCTCAGAGGCTTTTCTGTCCTGTAGCTTTTCAGGCAAGGAAACTTAGTCAAAGGTTTACACTTCTGCCTGCATGCAGAACAGATGTCAGCATCTGGCTTGATATGACTCAAGTGACATGTCTGCAAAATCAGGCACAGATTTGAGTATGAAGTTAGTAATAATCATGTAGATTGGCTCCAGTTGGACATAGAGCTTTGTCTCCTTACTGCAGTTCAGAAAGTAGATTTTTCAGGTACTTTTGGAAGCTGCAAATTTATAGATTTGGTATGGTGTTTTGAGATAAGAAGATAGGATTTATATTGTAAACAAGTAGGTAACTTGCCTGGTTTAGCTTTCACAGTCTTATTATACTGTCTAAATGAACTAACTCAGTTAAATACTGAGATTTTTTGAGGATGTTGGCTCTACATATCTTCCACTTAGTCACTAGGGACCTGTTTGCTCCCTGGTTAGCACGGACCACATTCTGTGCCTGCTAACATTGAAATCCTTCATAGAAGGACTTGAAGCTTCCACCACCATTACTTACAATGCCATCATATAGGCTGTCTTCCTTTTGGAAGAGCAGTCTTACTGATTCGGAGGTTAAAATGGTGATCTGTAACCTCTCCACAGTGTAGCCTTGAAGTAAACTGGGGTTTGGCCCTTTGTGGCCTGCAGCGCTGGGCTCTACTGCCACATAAAGGCTGCAGCACAGTACGGCAGCATCTGCTGCTGTGGCAGTTCCTGATGAGCTACACCGTGGGTGAACTGGGCAGGTCCACCTGACCAGAAACTGTTCTCTTGATCACGACAAATCTCCCCTAGTTGTGCACTTCTTACCCAGTCAGGGCCTGCAGGGTTCAGAGAGAAACTCTCCCTCAGAGACCTTCAGCGCCTCCCCAGAGAGCAGGGGTGTTATCCTCCCTCAGCTGGGCCTTCAGCACATGGAGAAACAAAACCTCAGGTCCTTCCCAGCTTCGTTTTGCAAAGAGACACCACTGTGGCCCATAGACTGTGCCATAACAAAAAGCTTAAGTTCTGCATCCCAGTGCTGAAAGTTAGAGCACCTTATGTGCCAGGACCTGGCTTTTGCTGTTTCCACAGTAAACATACAAAAAGTACACATAACATTTAAAAACTAAATGAAGATTAAATGATTGGGAATGTGGTGTAATATGTTCAAATGCGTATGCAAGTGTTAGGAATGAGATAGCAGCTCTTTGCTCTATGATTTCTGCTGTAGAATTCTCCTCTGATGAGATGAGGATATGACAGATGGATTGGGCCAGGTTTATTAAGTCCCTTGTTTCTCATGAGATCTTTAAGAGACCTTGAAGATGACCAGTGTTCTGCATTGCCTGGAGCAAGTGTAATGCTTAAGAAAAATGAGACCAGTGAGCTCTAGAAACTGAGTTTTCCAGATGTCAGAAATTATATGGGATGTAATAGCATAAGTGAAATTGCACTACCTCTGTGTCTTAAGGATTCATGGTGTCCTGGAGGAGAGACCAGCAAATGAGAGCACATGTGCTACATCAACTATGGGGACAGATTTTAAAAGGCACAGCAGTGGATGAGCATAGAGCTGAGAGCTGAGCAATAGAGTGTTTTGAGAAATACTGTATGTGCAATCAGCATCTCTCAGCTGCTAGCATGGAGGAAGACTACTGCTGGTAAGGTGGTTGTGGTACCTGGACTCCTGGCAGGGAGTATCTCCCTTCTCCCACTCACTCTTGGTGATTTCTTTTCCTCGTAAGTTTAACTTCTGAAGACGAGAAAGAAAAAAATCTAGTCTCCTACACCATTCCTGGAGGGCTGCCAACTCCTGCCCTAGAGGTCCCACCACTTCAGAGAACAGCTCGTTTTCCAAGTGCACTCAGCACTTTTTTTAAAAGACATCTTAATATAGGAGATTTTTGGAGAGACTGCCAAAACAAATGCATCCTAACTACAACTCCCCTGGCTCAAATTCTTGAGCCACCTTCCCACACTATGGTTCAATAGGGAAAAAGCTAAACAGCTTATACGGAGCATGAAATCATTAAACTACAAAATAAATCATCCCAAGCTAGTTTTGAGGGACATTTGAAGTAAGGGAGCCAGCAATGAAAGAACATCCCCTATAGGCCCAAATCCTAGAGGAGAACTTGGCACCAGACTCTGGGTAGCTGAGCTGCTCTGCTGTAGAAGGTTCAGTACATGCCTTACCACGTCCTTGTTCTCATTTACTATGAGGTAAATGTGTGTATGAAGCATAACAAAGGTTGCTGACATTTTAGGTGTTTACAGCTTACCTCAGGGTGATTTTAAAATATATGTGTAGTTTATATTTTGGATCTTTGAAAGGACATTCAAGATCTCACTGTGCAGGCTTGTCAGAAGTGACAAAAAAGAATTGTGCTATGAGAATATAAGAGTTGTGGTGTATGGTAGAGGAAAGGATAGAAGTGGAAGATTTAAGGGGTCGTTTTTATTGAACCCTTATCATTTTACATGTCTCCAAAGAATAAGGAGAAAGAAAAATATGATGACTGTGCTATATATATATCAAGATGGGACTCTGTGTAGATATTAAGGTGGCTTATCATAAAGCAAATAATTTATTAACCCTTCAGATGAGTGAGTGTTACTTGGAAAAGTTAATCTGAATTAATTAACCTGGCTGTAGACACATTTATTGAAAAATTAATTAATCTTCTCTTTGAGTTAGCTTACTTGGAAACTTAATTTCAAGCTACAACTCAGTCAGGGCAAAAACGAGGCTGAAGAAGAACTTCTGCAGAGAAGTAATTTATATGATCACATCCTTGCTTTTGACCCAGGAGAAAAGTTTGTAAGGATTATTGCAGAATTCTTGAGGAAAATTACTCATGGATCTCCAGAGAGAAACAGATAGAAAGTTGATTTACTTCATATCACATAATAAGGGGGCCAGAGATGAAGTCACTATGCGAAACTGACTTCCAGATTGCATTACAAATGCAATAATAAATAAATGGAGGAATGAAAATTATTAGTGGGAGGCATGCCTGTTAGTTTTTTATTTCACTTATGAGTAGAGTTAGTATAGTTTTAGATTGAATAGAATCGTAGAATGTTTTGGGTTGGAGTGGTGATCTCTCCATGGGCAGGGACACCTTTAACTAAAGTCAGGTTGCTCAGAACCTGGCCTTGAACTCTTCCAGGGACAGGTCATCTACCAATTGTCTGGGCAACCTATACCAGTGTTTCACCACCATCACTGTAATTATTCCTTGTATCTAGTCTAAATCTACCCTCCTTTAGTTTAAGACCATTACTCATTGTCCTGTCACAATAGATCCTACTGAAAAGATTGTCCTTGTCTGTCTTATAGGCCCACTCTAAGTGCTGAAAGGCCACAACAAGGTCTCCTTGGAGGTTTCTCTAGGCTGAACAACCCCGACTCTCTCAGCCTTTCTTTGTTAGGAGAGGTGTTTCAAATCTCAAGAGTTTAGAGAAAACCATTTTAAAACCAATACCTTCAGGAAGAGTAGCAGTGGAGTTACAAAGAGTTCAGTGTTCTGCATGGTATCCTCTGTTTCCATCACATAACCTCTGTGTTTCACAGCCTGCCCATACAGCTTTCCCAACTGCATGTCCAGCTTCTACCTTCCTTCCACCCAGAATAATGAATGATTGCCACTGCCTTCCAAAGTGGGAGATGACAGCCATGCTTTTCTTCCTCACAGTAAAATTTTCTGAGCGCACGAGAACGTAACACATCCAGCTTCTGCATGTGTGCACCAGGAGGTGAACAGAAGATGCCCAGGACATACTCAGCAGTGACTGAGTAATGGCACAGCCCAGCCAGCCCTTTGTGGAGTGCACAAAGTGATTTATTTTTTTTAGCAGTGGAGTTTGTTCACTGCAGCATCCTAAAAAAGCCAAGCCTTTTTTTTGGTGGTGGCACGTTCATGGGGTTGCAAATGTTTTCTAAAATGCTGACTTTTTATTAACCAAATCATGCAGGTCAACAAAATTTGGCCCCAGGTTCATGAAAAGTCAGCAGAACTTTCCTTTGCGTGTCCATGTATCCCCAGTTCCCAAAAAGACCAGAGGCCCAGTATATGTGGTTTAAACGTCCCAATTTGTTTTTGAAATGCAAGCAACAGTTGATTTCTGTTAGTAACCTCCACAGCCCTCCTGGAAATGAGTGTTGCCTTAGAGCAGATGTTCTTGCCTTCAGTGGGGTGTTCGCTGTGGTGGTTGCAAAGGCCATATTTCAGAATTAATAGCACACCTGCTTGCAACTGGAGAGAAATCAGGTGTCACACTGTTCAGGCTGTGTGCTTCCCTCTCTGAATACCCAGAGAGGCTGTGAAAGATTCTGAGGCTGTTTCATTATAGCATCACCCACCGCAAAGATCCATTATTATATGGACTCATTTACTTTTTGGTTCCCAGGGGTGAGATGATTTTCCAAGGACTGATCTGTGTTGGGAGAACACAGCAATTTTTATAAATCACTTGCCCTATATCTGCCTGAAAATAAGGCAGTGCTGTCAGCCCAGGACAATCAAAAAACAAAGCCTAACTGTAATCTGTTCTGATGATACCACATTTACTGTGTCTCACCCTATTTAGTACGTCCTGATTGCATTTCCTATAGATGTAGCTACCAAATTATCTCTACTCAGAGTATTTACAGGCCATGTATTAGGAAATGAATTCTCAGTATATCCTTCGTTTCCATGGTAGCTACAACAAAGGTCTGATTAAACTCATAAGAGACTTTCACGCTTTCAAATACTAGTTTCCTGTAAGGCAGCAATTGCCAGCCTTTCCTCTGTATAATTACAGACAATGCTATTGCTATACTTAGCATTGCCTTATCTGGCATTTTCAGTCAAAACTCACCTTTGATGGTACTGGTGGCCTTGGGGAGGCTGTTTTCCCATAGTATTAGTTGCTTCCCTGTAATAACTCAGGAGCTGATGGGATTGTTCCATTGTACTGTGTTGATGCAGCAATAACTGCCCCTGCTGCCATTGCCTCCTGCCTCTCTCTGCCCTTTCTTCCAACTGTTTTCCCTGATGCCACCCCAGATACTGGCTTCCCTGAGACAGAAACTCATTTGTGGTTTTAATTATTTGTTAAGTGTCTGACTTCAGGGCTGATCCTCTACTGCAATATAAATAAGACATAAATATGTATTATATGTACATACATAACCTCCTCATAAAAATCCTTTGGCATTCTAAAGTAATTAGTGCAGAATATCATCCTTCCTGATCTTAATAATCTGCCATTCTGCAAGTGAGTCAGTTGTGTTTGTGGACTGTCCCACAAAGCAAGGATACTAAACCTTTTCAGACTCTTTGGGCCCATTTGTATCATCATGTTACCAGGAATTGGCTGTTCAAGCAAAGGAAGAAAGATTGCTTCCAAAGGCTAAATCAAAAAAAGACAGAAATAGCTCGAGGGAGAGGAATTACATGAGGCAAAAGGAATAAACAGATGAAAGGGATGAATCCAGATCACATCTGGGTATGTCTCCCAGCAGTTTTATTCTTTTAGGGATAAGTCTCTGCAAGGGAAGGATGGAAGTACCACTACTTCAGAACTGAAAAACCAGGCTGTAGAGGATGGTGGGGACTGTTAGATAATTCTGCATCTGTACACCAAAATTAGACAACAGCTTGTTTTTCCATATTTGTGTTTCTTAAACAGCTGGTGATTGGTTATCAAGGCTTTATAATTACTGGGTAACAGCAGTTAGCTAAAACAGCAGAGGTAATAGATTTTTTCTGAAACATAGGTAAAAACTGACTTCTGCAATGCACGACTCCCATCTACTGAGAGTCTTATTTATTGTCTTGAAAAGAAACAAGATTGTGTGATAAATTAGGTGCAAGAGAACTACTTGACACACAACTGCAAGACCTGATTTAAGTGCAAAAGAAGATGCTATTTTCTTATTTTGTGCTGAGGCATTTTCTGCAGCGAATGTGAGGAACAGTTTTACCATGTGGAAATTCTTAATGCAGCCGATGCTTACAATGGGAGGAGTGCCCTGTTTCATGATCCACACAGAACTAACACCCAGATCCCTGATCCATGAGGAGGTAACTCTTTACCTACAGTATGTTGAGTCTTTGACATGCCTGTGGAGCAAATGCAGCCAATAATGAATAAAGAAAGCTGCTTAGCTGTGTTAACTCATATAGGAAAAAAAGTTTAACAAAAATTTCCTCCACTTCCAGGAAGAATGCAACTGTAATTTGTTGAATAGCTTTTTGTTTTTTAAAAAAAGGTTTGAAGAAAAAGGAGCAAACTCATTCTCCAGCTAAAAGCTGCAAAAGTTTGTGGGAGGACTAGGAATATGCAGCATATTTCAAATGTCACAGTTGCTGTTCAGAGCTTTTAAGGACACTGTATCTGGCTCAAGTAAGGAATTGGGCATCCCTGTTTGTGGGATCTAAGGAGAAGGGCAGGTGAGGATTATGCTCTGTGCCAAACAAGGATGCACACTTCAGGAAGAGTGCTCTTCTAGCAGCTGTAGAGAAACGTGAAATACTGCAGCATGGCTCCATACATGGACCAGGCAATGGCTGACCTTCATCGCACAACAGTTCCTTTCTTGCTTCAGGAAAGGAAGCCTGATTTGCTTTTGGAGCTCATCTGGGCCTAGAAGGATCATATGTACTGCCCTCCCCAATGTAATAGGTAGGAGAGGACAGCTTGACACAGAGGGAGCTCACCAGCTATCATAAATACACATTTGTTCAAGGAGGAAACTATGTTCTACAGGAAAGATTTCAGAAAAAGTGAAGGAGAACCTATCCCAGAGCCAATACAAACCAGATTAAAGCTCCTCACCAGGCTCTCTTCCTGTGTGTTAACCCAACTACTGAGTAAAAAAAAAATTGTCAAGATGCGTCCCCCACCCCCAGATTATACTGCAGGTCATCAAAAATGTAGGGAATAAATGGTTAAAGAACACTGTGGAAAAAGGCTAAGCAGTATGAGCCATCTGTGTGTTTATATTTCTGTGTATTATTCTCTGAACTCTGCCCACCTCTCAGCAGTTGGTGCCGTTAACTCCCTAACGCCTCGTGTCACCCCCTTTCCCCTGGGGAGAACGTTGCACCCTCTGACGCTGCCCTGCGTTAGAGATGAAGGGTCTGAGCACAGGCTGGTCCCTCCAGCGTGGCTGTGTGCCAGCCATCAGCTCTGCGAGCTCCCACTGCTTTGTTGTGCCAGTGGGATCAGATTGGAAGAGCCTGGCAGCACGGGCAGCGTGCCAGTGTGCCCCAGGAGATGGGCTTCGCTCCCTTGCCCACGGGCAGTCCGTGCACTGATGTGTTGGGCGTGCAGCCGTTAGGTCTCACGGAGGACTAAAGCTGGGAAAGACCATGGAGAACTCTGTGCTGATACCAAGCTGGTGCTGCGTAGTAATGCACGTTACTGGGTTGGGTTTTTTCCCTAAGCCTTTTCAGTGAAACAAGGAGCACACATTGTGCCAAGTTATCAGATAAACCAGATGAAAAGAGTGACTGCCCTAAGCAGAGCAGCTCCTGGGAAAGCTGCTGCTGGAATGAGGAATCTACCTCCATATACAATAGATGAGAGTTTCTGATTTTGGATCGCAATGCCCACAGCCATGGGTCATTGCTCTGGGAGTCCGAGCTTAGGGACCTTCATTCTCTACTCCAGCTTCAGTTTCTCTGCTGTTTGTTTTGAGGCCTCTTGTCTTTTTAGTACATAGTTAGCTCTTTGAAGGGAAACTTTCTCTCTCCCACATGCTTGTTTTCACAGTTCCACTTCCTTTGTATTTCATTGGGTGTTCCCAGAAGTATGTTTGTCTCCTTCATCCTTTCATAGAAGTAAAGGGAGAGAATAAATAAAAATGCTTGAACACAACAGAAAAGATGGGAAAAGCTGTTTTGTTTGAAGATTGCTAGGTATTATTAGGCAGCCAGTAGCAAATACGTGTCAGGTTGAATACAGAACACCAGGTTGACTGCAAGAACACAAGTTAAGCAATTACCTTTTCTGGTCATGTTGCTTTACTCCTTCCCATTTACTCATTCATTTAGTAAAGACTCACTAATTGGATTCAACATATGGCTGGCTAACTTAAAACAGTGGGGGACAATAACAGATAAGGAACTGTACATTGGTTCCTACTCCTCTAGGTAGAGCTGGAGCTAAATCTATGTTCTAGGTTTTCTGTTATGACCTGCTTGTGGAAAAGCCAGATGGGAAGAGTATAAAGATTTTGTAGCACCTGTAGAGGTGCTCTGAAAGGGTCAGAACCTAGAGCAGTTTTATCAGCTGTAGCAGTGTAGTTAGAGCGGTCACAGACTTGAAAGAACTTTTCTCCTAGAAGCATTTTCTTTGCACTTAGATGTGGGACTTTTTCAGAAGGCTTTAGTGCAACTCCATCAAGGTATATCTGTGTTTGAAACTCTCTCAGAAGTTTATAGGATGTGAGAGTTTATAGCATGCCACACTATAAGAGAAGAGAGGAGACACAGGAGGTTTGTTGAAATATTTTTTTATTATTATTAATGAAAGTTCCTGTATGGCATTTCTAGACAAAATCTTGATATGTGAATGATTTTTTTCAGGAAAATTTAATAAGAAATCTGTGCTTTAAAACAATACTCAATCACAATGTGATTAATTCAGTTAGCTTGAGTGTCCCAGATTAGGTTGAGAAGACAGTTCAGAAACTTTTGTCAGACCTGCAATACAAAGGGCATCACTCAGCCAGAGACAGTTTGAAATTTGAGGGTGATGTTCTCTGCCAGTGCTCTGTGTGGTATGTGGAGAATACAAAATGCTTTGTGCTCATGGGATTTAGGGGGGATAAGCAATTTCCTGTCCCAAGCTTGAAGGTGTCTTCTTACCTCAGTGTCCCAGTGTGTATCATAAATGTGATTTCCTTCCTTTAATGAGCAATTATTATTGTTATTGTATAAATTCCTGTAACGGGTCTCCTTGTATTTTTTCAGCAGCTGCTAGGGACAGGTTGTGGTCAGGCAGCAGGAGAGAATGGGTCATATACAATATAATGGACATCATAAGCCATCTTTCACCAAGATAAAGTCAAAGATCTACCACACTCTTGCTCAAATTGATGAGAAGCAACTCGCCAGGGTCACTCTTTGGTGAGGAATGTATGTTTCAGTTTCTGTTTAAATCCATGCTTCATAAAACTATTAAAAGAGATAATTAGTTGTATTTTGGTTAACTTCCTTTGTGAAACATCAGCAACGTTGGCTTGTAGATCAGAAAAGTAAAGCTAAAACCTAGGGAAAATCAAAGTATGCATATGGAAAGTGTATACCTGAAGCTGATATTTGGTGGAAACAAACCTACTTACTGTTTATGTCTT
The DNA here is from genome assembly GCF_000691845.1 of Merops nubicus. Taxonomy (NCBI): domain Eukaryota; kingdom Metazoa; phylum Chordata; class Aves; order Coraciiformes; family Meropidae; genus Merops; species Merops nubicus. The sequence goes on from NW_008615446.1 coordinate 33,980, forward strand.
GCTGTGGCTACATGTAGGATGGATGTTGTAATCCATGAGTTGTTCTTAAGTGTAATTCTTAAGTACCAGTCTGGCTTTCCCTGATTTCTGAATACTTTGGGACTAACTCTCTAGGTATGAATGGCTTGAATACTTGTAATTATCTTAATAAGTCCAACTCTATAGAAGACTATCGAACTAGGTGAAAGAGCATTTTCAGAACTCATCAATGGGCTTTCATTCAAAGAAGAAAACCATGCAAACTATATAAGCTGCTATTCAAGCTTTACCTAATTCATAACCTTTTATTATATGCTTAGAGGCAATTCATTTAGCCAAGAGTTTTATTCCTGGGAGAGAACATAGTGAAAAGACTTTTTTATCCAAGCTTGACTGTTTCTGCTGCCCTTTTTTCCATGCCTTGTAAGATCTTGCTGATAGTCCCTGGACCATCTCTAGACTGTCTGTCCTCAGCCTTTTCTGGACATGTGTCCTGTTTTTTTCGGGTAGCCTCTGTACTCTGAGTAATGCCTTTGGAACAGTTGACCTTGCAGGCTGGGCTGGGAGCAGGTGTGCATGTTTCTTCTCCCCAGTCAGCTTCTCTCTTGTTTATTCAGAGTTTCTTATCTTTTCTATTGTTCTTGCTTTCCTGTGGGGTTTTGTGTTGGTTTCCTCTTTCAGTAATTTCTAGTTTGGTTTATTCCACAGTCACCCATTACAAATAAACTTATCAGTCACGTGCGTTACTAAGAAAACAATTTAATTCCTGGGCTCCCATGGACTCATTTAAACATCAAAGCCCTGCAGAGTTCTTTTTAATTAAACTGATGAGTTTCTTCTTACATCAAAAAACAAATCAAAGAATTCACCAGTTATGATTGTGTCCAGCTGTCATTAAGCATTTTAATAATGATCTTCTGTCAGCTGTCCTCCTTGAAAAAACTTTTGAAGAATTTGAATTAGACCTTGTCTCCCTCCTAATATAGTAAGAAACAATCCTAAATACAATAATATACAAATATTTCTTTGTGTCTTGATCAGCAAAATTTATTAGCTTCCAAAAAATGCTGTAGAGTTTGGTTTTTTGCCTTTTTTTTTTTTAGGAGGAAGTTCATTTTTTTACTGCTTGATAGCTAATTGCTATCCTTTGATAGAAAACAAAGAACTTGCCCCGTTTGTTGGACAAGAAACACAAACTACTAGTGAGTATGTTCAGTCCTGTATATGTTATCATCATTGGAGTAGAGTGAGCAGGTAGGAATTTATCTTGGGGATATGCTGTTAGGTAAAGACTTAGATTGTTTGTTTTCTTATCCTTGTAATTTCCACATAAACTTTTCATCAAATTTTAATTATACAGAAGACCTTAAACCTTCTATTTTAAAATAGCGAGTTAACAGGAGAGAAATTGTTTTCTGATTTGATGTTATTATTGCAATCTTCCTCCATTTTGGTCTGACAGCAGCACAGCTCTTCTATCTTTTGAGTGTGCTTTTCCAGCTTTGCTATTTACTTTTCTTGCTTTACTTTAGCTGACATGCTCAACCTCTTCATGATTTAAAACAAAAGCGAGAAAAAACTCACAGAAGCAGCTGATCATGTTCTTTTTCTTAGACTTCCTCTTCCCTGCAGTCTTTTCACTGAGAGGTGCTTAAACCCTGACAGAAGATAGGAAACGACACTATTATTAAAAATTAGACGTTGTGGCTTTGTCAACGAGGGGTATCATCTGATGCTTCTAGTGGTCTTTCCCAGTTGTTACTTAAAACAAGTTACTTATACTAATGTGATCCAACCAACAGCTCTTTAAATATAAGTTTGTATACTTTTCTCTTTTCCTGTTGCTTTTCTTGGGGAACATTGCCTGTTCAGAGCTGTTGCCAAACCAGCCTACAAGTGTGGTCTTCAGATTCAGCAGCAGCAGAAGTGGGATCACTGGATTAAACCTGCTTCTACTTCACAAATGGGAACAGCTAAATAGTGCACACAACTTGCTGCATTTTCTACAGCTGGCTGGTTACAGCATCTGGTTAAAAGGCAACATTTAATGTGCATCCAGTTGTGTCCCAGATGGTCAGTGTGTGGCAGCTTCTTTAACCAACAGTGACCTTTGTTTGCTGCCATGTGTTTTGCGTAGGGTCTCTTCATGTGAGTCTTGTCCCAAACCCATAGAACTATACAGACAAATAGTACAAGATAGCAAATTAACACAGACCAATTTCAGCGTATAATTATGGTAGTAATTAAAAGACTTGCACAAAACAGAATTAATCAAAACATGTCACCAGTGTCTTTTCACATGATAAATGACCTTTTTCAGGCTTGGGGAGGCAGATGAGTATATATAAACATGAAGGGTAGAGAAGCTCTTCAGTGGGGATGTCCCCATGGGGAAGGGATCTGTTGGGTGTTTTTGGAACTGGTTGGTGTGAGCTGTGTGTAGTACCTGCCTGTAAAACTACAGGCCTGTGCTTAGGGTGCTTTTTCTTCTCATTCTACCTCAGGCCAGCCCTACGTTAATACTTGTTTTCTGTAAATAAAGCCAAGTGGAGGGGGATTTGGGAATGGGAGACCTGCTGCCATTTCTGTTGTGACATTTCACATACCTCTTACCTTTCAAGCAAATGTTCCTGTTCACTTAGGCTGTGTGACTTCTGTGTAAATTGTAAACCTCATTCCTTTAAAAACCAGATGATGTTAATGGACAGTGCTTTCACTGAAAACAGTCGTGGTTGCTGAAGTAACAGCTCTTGGTTAAAGAGGTTTGAGCTAGGGAGCCAGAGTTCCTGCTCCTCAAATACTGCAGCACTGTTCTGGGAGTACTGCACAGCTCAGAGGGCTGGTTTGCTCACGCAGCACTTTCCACTCTAGGTGCTCTTTGGTTTTGTACAGCGAGGAGGACGCGGGCGGTCCCCTGCGGTCCCGTGCGCCCCTGGCCTGTCGCTGCAGGGGCAGCACTGCTGGCCCGGCCGGCACAGCGGGCACGCTGCTGCTCCAGCCAGCAGCTTGATTCCACCCGAACACCAGCTTGAAATCTCTCTTTCCTTCCAGATGTCCACACAGAAGCAGTTCAGGCAGCCCTTGCTAAACACAAAGAAAGGAAAATGGCAGTCCCCATGCCCTCAAAACGACGATCATTGGTGGTCCAAACATCAATGGATGCCTACACACCTCCAGGTAAGCATCTCTGTGTATTTTATGAGCATTTTTGAAATGGTTCTTTGTGCTGCTGTGACCTAAAACCTGCCGGCACAGAGCAATGGAAATGTCGTTTGAAGCACACTGAGCATAACACTGAGGTATATTTGAGGAGGAGAGATGAACTGAATGGTTGGAAAGTCAACAGGGGCAGTTCCATGATTGCATTGCCCATGGTGGTACCTCAACTTGCATTGGTCTTTTTGTTCTATGAGGACCTAACCATGGCCAGCTTGTCATATTTTCTGTGAGTCAAAAGTTCTTTTCAAGTTTCTAGTTTATTCCCTAACCCTATAATGGAATGTTATATTTACAGTTATTCATGACATTGCTTTTCAAATTTGTCTGTTCTTTTACCTGCTAGACTGGGAAAGTACTCCACATCTCATGCATTCTCACACTTGCTGAATCCAGCTCTGACTCCACTGCTCACTGAGGGGTGGGATTTCTACAGCTGGAAAAGGTTTTCACAGACCTTGTGAAGTGGGCTTGGGAAAGTATTTTGGGTATTCTGTACTGTTAATACATAGCTGGAGATCTTCAGAAGATTCTCAAGCTGCTTTATAAATGAAGACTCTTCTATTAGCCTTACTTTTATACAATCATGCAGAAGCCATGATCTTAGAGCTGGAAAGCTCTGTCAGTGCACAGTTAGCAACTGACTTCATTTCAGGCCTTCCAGTATTACAGATTTTCCTTACTGTGTTTGCCTGCCTTCAGAAGTTTTTCTTAATGGCAGCTATCTTTAGATTTGTAATATGATCGTGCCTTATTTCTGTTAAGGAAACCCAAAAGCACTGCAAGTTAACAGGCTGTTTTTAATTACTAGATACTTCTTCTGGTTCAGAAGATGAAGGCTCCGTACAGGGCGATTCCCAGGGAACTCCCACCTCAAGTCAGGGGAGTATAAACATGGAACATTGGATCAGTCAAGCAATCCATGGCTCTACCACGTCGACCACTTCCTCCTCCTCGACACAGAGTGGAGGCAGTGGTGCTGCACACAGACTAGCTGATGTTATGGCTCAAACCCATATAGGTCAGTATAAAGATGTTTTGAGTATGTCCAGTTTAACATCAGTTTTGTCTCTCACATTCAGCTGATGCTGCTATATGCAGTCTTATAAAAGTCTTTACTATACTTTTTCTTTCCTTTTTTCTGTTTTCTGGTATTATATGGAGAGATAGTCCTGTGTTCCTATATTGGGAGGGAGAGATGGGGGGAGGGAAGGTAGCAAAATAGATTTGGGGGTAAACTTCTGTTGTGGCAGATAGGATATAGCTGTTGGCTCCCAAATGTCTTAAAATGTCCAGTCCTCTGACTTCCCTTACTTACCACTAGCAAAGATCTCTGTAGTATCCAGTGATAAGGAAAATCAGCGTGTGCAGCATTAGGCATTGCTTGCATACAAGTTTCCTCTACTGCTGTAGCACTTTAATTACATAGTTTGAGTGATTTTTGGTAATTCTGTTAACAGTAGGTCCTCTTAAACATTTTTTTCCCCTGCCCTTAATTGAATCTAGAATGTTTGGACTGGGACATCTAGCTATTATAAAACTTGGGAAGGATTAGTAGAACCCTTCGGGGAAGGTAGCTGTTATTTTTATTAGTAGCTTGTTTATATCTTTTGCAAAGATCCTACGAAGTCAAAGCTTTCTTTCCATTAGGGCTAAGCTTCACAGACATTAATTATTTCTGAATGTTGTGCCATTGACATTAGTCTTCATTAAAATGAAGCAGCTACTTGATTAGACACGTGGAAAGCAAGGCTTGTTTTCCCTTCATTCTCCAGTAGCTGCTGTTTATCATATGAGGCATCTGCTTTGTGTGCATTCTTGCTGGGACTGTGTATTTTGGGTTGTCTCACTGAAAATCTATTGGAATCTATACTAGAACAGATAAAGCAACCTTGCTACTGCTCTATTACACCTATGAAATGCAGTGTGTGACTGTTTCTCAACTGATCATTCCTTTCCCAAGTATAGGTAGTAAGATACATGAAAGCATCTTAGATGTTCCTGATTTTACGTGCTGAAACAGTAGTCCATAGACGACCTTTTTTGCTCCGAGTATAGCTCTGTGTAACACCTGTATTTTCAGATCAGTAATCCTCTCACCATGATCTGGAATTGCTGAATTGCAGTCATGGGAAGAATTTCTATTGTATTCTTAAATTCATGCTAAATGAATAGCTTAGAACCTTGGTTTAGAAACATACATTTTCTGTGACTTCATCTTGAAATGCTAGAGGAAATTATAGCATAGAGAATTAAATTTATCCAAACTCTAAAAGGTTGCATTACTCACACACCAAGTCTTAATATGTCTTTAAATATAGCTTCTTTATAATGTGACATTTCAGTAATTTTAAATCTGGCACAGTAAGTCTTCTTTTATAATCACTGCGTTTGCGGTAAATAATAGAGCATTTGTAGAGCTAAGTTAAAATGGCAGTATTCTGCAGGAGAGGAAAAATACCACTTCTTTTACTTGTTTTATTTTACCATGTTATTGTTGGCTGGAAAGCTCTCTCCTGTGAGGGACTTAAGCTTACCTCAGTGTATACATATTTTTATTCACTTTGACAATAAGATACCTTAAATTTCATCTCTAGCTGGACAGCAGTTGTGATGTAGTAATATAAAGGTCATTTGGGTACAAGGTACGAGTGATATCTGCTAACAGTTTGAGACTGTGAGCTTAAGGTTACCATCAGTCATTGCTGTTATGATCACTGGAAATGTAATAGAAGCTTCACATATGATAACTGTATATGTTTCTTCATGGGTGATGAGCTGCTCTCTGTAAGGACTGGAAATTAATAGCTCTTTTGTTTCTTTTCAGTATGAGGAGGTGGATTTTGCATGTAAATGTATTCTAAGAGGTAATAGATTTGAAATATTCCCATAGATAGCCTTGCTCTTTCAGAGGCAGTGTGCCAGTGATCATAGATGAATAATCCTCTTTGGTAGGAGAGAAGGATTGAGAGGAGAGTAATCCTGTTCCCTGAAGCTCCTCAATTACTGGAGACAATTTGTTTCTGATCACAAAGAGCATACCATTCCCATGGCTTGATGCTTGTTTGGTAGAGGGAGTTGTTCTCCAGAGACAGATCAGCCTACCAGAGAGAAATCATCTGTAAGGACATACTGCCATACTCTGGAGGTGCCACTTTTGATAAATACAAATCTAAGGGGCAACAGGAAGGACCTTTAATGATAACCAAAAATAGTGCTTCATTCTGGTATTTACTAGGATTTGACCTCCAGAGTGCATCATAGAATCAAAGGGAGATTTTTGCAGTTTAAGTACTGTAATGCAGTCCTAAGAAAGGGATTTGATAAAAAACTTAGTCTATAATATCATCAGAGTTCAGCTTTGTGGATCATTTATATAATTTGCATATGCTATTGTATGCTTTTGCATTCTATGCTGTATAAATGTTAATTTAATTTGGCGGCTGGTGCTGCTCTGATACGGCCGAAGTCCTAACTTAGGCTAGATATCCTTTAAATATTTATTCTCAGCTCTAAGCTGCTTGGGTGTCTGTACCAAGCTACAAGGAGAATCTCTAGAATCTCTAGTTTGGCACAGGTATCAAAATTGTCTTGGGTAGTTCTTGAATTTAGAGATCAAACTAGTGAAATCTGTAAAAAGTACCTAATGTTTTGGCCCATCTTTGGCTCAGTACTGTGTATATTTCTAACCTCTTTAAGCTTTCATTTGTCTATATTGTACCTTTTAGATCTGTACATCTATAAAAATCTAGGAGAGAAAGCACATCCCAAAGCTTAGAAAGTTCATGTAATGAAAATCACACAGTGCTTTTGTAGGATTGTAAATGTATATAAAGGAGTTAAAACACCTCACTACAAAAATTTTGATCCTTTTGATGCATTTAATGTTTCTTTTATATACTTAAAATATGTTTCTGTTCAAAATTCAAAAGCCTCTATCCAAATTAAAGTCTACATAGATTTTTTAGAAAGTAAATATAAAATCATGTGCCATAAGGCATGGCTGATAGTTCTTTGATAACCTTAAAATTCTTGTCTGTTCTGAGGGGAATGTTAACTTAAAATACAGGAGACAAGGAGTTTAAACTACTGTCACCTGGACATCAGTACAGGACAAATCCAGCTGATGGAAAAAGCCACAGCTCTGACTCTGGTTTTCCCTTCCCTGACAGTCAGCTTGTTTCAGAAAAAAAACCCTACATTTTCATCAAGCACAGTATTGCAGGGGGCTTTTTGCATTCCCAGAGACTTTTCAAATTCATGGTGTTTATGTGTGCTTCCGAACTTCCACTGGAAAGTATTCTGCTGCCTCTTTGCTTCTCCTCACACATGGGGCTCTGTGAATGCACACACTCTCGTGACTGTGCTCTGCATTGCTGGTGCTCTCTGATTTTCATGAGTTGGGGTCAATTATATCACTCCACTGGCAGAAATGGAGAAAGCCTTAACTGGTAACAGCTGTTCTGTCTGTGATCTTCTAATGCAAGAGCATTGGAAGAGAAGGGAAGAGGAGGTGACGCAAATATGTCTGTTTTATGGAGGAAGTGCTTTGAAGTCACTGCAGCTGTCACAGTTTCTGCTTTTTAGTCAACAGATGTGTCAAGATCATTATTCTTCACTAAACCTCAAACAGTGCTTCAAGTTACCTGACATAAGACCAAGCAGGTCTATACAGATTATGTCCATTATCTAAGTCTGGGTTGACTGTTCTATGCAAAAAGAGGGTACATTTCACATAACACAACAACTATCTTTTTCTTTAGAAGTCATTCAGACCAGATTTTTGTCTGAATGACTTTGGTTTCTCCAAGCCTGACTCTGAGAAGGGAATGGCGTGAAGATTTGTAAATCTAATGGATGAAACTTTCAGCTGTAGATATTGTCATGATAAGACATCTGTTAAGCAGTTAGTATAATGGAGCACAGTAAGACAAACTTTAATGTTCTTCTTCTGCTAGATAAGTGTTCTTCTTCATGGAGATGTAAATAGGAGATGAGCAGCCAAGGTGCTACAGCCCCACTCTTTGGCCAGTCCGTTGTGGCCACCTTGGGAAGAAATTTTCTTCCAGGTAATTTCAAGTGCCAGTGCTGCTTACTCAAAAGGAAACCCATTTACAAAAGAACAGGAAGCTTCTTTCTCATGTTACTTCCCTCTGCTCGGCACCATGGGTAACAAAGGAGTATTTAGTTTCAAGTGTCTAGATGTGAAGGGTGAGCATCTCTGCTCTGTGGTGCTTTGGATCACGTATCTTCTCTCCCACACATTAAAAAAAAAAAATCAGTTTGGCTCTAAAACCTGAAAGGAGATACTTTAACCCAAATTTAACTTGCCTTGTAAAGTCTGAAAGATGGAAATACTTCACTGGAAAGATGTAAACAATTACACCTAGGTTTAAAAATACTTTCTCATGTTACTAATAGCTGACTAAGTACAGTTATTTTCTTAGTCATGAACTTTCCTATTTGCATAGCAACACTGCATTGTAAGTAACAGATAAAAAGATAAACATCAGCATTTTTCAATTGACTTAATTATTGGGTAATTCAATCGTGGTCTATAAAAAGCTCTTGACACTTAGCAAGAAAGGGCAAACACTCTGCTGAGTCTAAAATAGTTGACAGGACATCTAACATGAAGACATTGTTCAAAGGATTACCACCATAAGCTTAATTGACTGAGCTATTACGTTTCAGTTGGTCACTTACAGCACAATGTAAGGTGTTTGCTTCAGTAAAATTATAAAAATGGATGTGATCAGACTCAAAATGCTCACTGGACATGTAGGATGCAAAATGTCTTTGAGTTGCACCATAAAAGCCATCTCATTTTTCCTTAACCAGATACTGTGATTGAGTGATAAGGTTGAGTCCTTATTGTGTTCATGGATATCAACATTAAATAACAACTACAGACGCATTAATAGCATGTCTTCAATTTTCATGGTGATTGTCAAATGTTACATTCAAATGAGAAGTGTGCAAAATAGGCATCAAATAGAGCATCGTGTATAGCCATAAAAGTCAGTTGTCTTTGTTGATGGTGTATGAATCTGGGAACGGATGCACAAGAATGACACTGATCCAAAGTTCAGGACTTGTGAAAATGCTTTATAATTACATTTGAGGTTAAATTTATTGTAGAAGTTGGTTTTAGAATCAAGTTAGGCACCATAATGCTTCTAGGACAGATTTAATAAAAAGCATATATTGGAAATCATATTAGAACAAGATGAATTTTTTGCAAAATTTTTGCATTTTTCAAGACTCTCACTCTATTGTAAAACGGAGTATGTTCTTCAGTGGCAGCAAAATGAAGACTTGCCTTGTTTTGTGTTTCAGAGGCTGCTGGGGATCATTTATGTCAATTGAGAGAGAAGTTATTTGCTCATATTTGTCTCTATCTAATCTAATGCTGATTAAAACCTGGAAAAAAATTATAAGACAACCCATAAAAATAGTACAAATGCATAGGTAATACAGACTTGTACTTCATACTTGCAAACACAGCTGTGGTAGCATGCTGAGTTATCAGGCTCTGAAGGACGAAGATTAGCTCTGTGGAGTTGTTCAGCAGTGCTGGCGTGACTCAGACCAAATCGTGTTTGCCTTGTGGAAGGCAAGTCTTTGTTATGCAGAAGAAATAATAGCTCTGTCTAAAAATGGTACACAAGTGTCCATGCAGAATGGAAACTTTGTGTTTCTTTACATTTTAATTCTGGCCCCTGGATTCCAACCCTGCTATGATTGATTTATTTTTTTCGTAATATATGCATAAATTCCTTTCTTAACTAAAATGGGCATATTCAAAATAGGGGGGTTATAAAAGGGATATGCATTTGACATCCTGATCTATTATTTTTAGAGAAACCAATGCAGTAATCTATCAGAAGTATATTTGTCTGGATTCTTCCTTTTTGAGGCTGTTCACAAGCTTTAACTTAGTATAAAATGAAATGTCAGTGGAGAACAATCCAATTGTATCTTTTTTTAGCCTATTGCTTCTAAGACTGCAGATATATAGCCCCTGTTTAATTAGTCGAAACTTTATTTATTCAAATCATGTGGTACATTATAGTTGTATATATTAATTTTGTGCATTAACTTTAATGCCTTTTCAGATGTTGGGGAAAAAAAAATCAAATGCTACTCTTTTCTCTCCCCTTTGCTTCTCTGCTTTTCAGCACTAGAGATACAGAGTTAAACCTTTTAACTTATTTTTCACAGAAAATCATTCTGCCCCTCCAGATGTTACCACTTACACTTCAGAACACTCAATACAAGTAGAAAGACCACAAGGATCAACGGCACGGGTGGCACCAAAGTATGGAAATGCTGAACTTATGGAGACTGGTGATGGTATGTCACTAAACAGAACTGGGTGGGTTTTTTAGTACTGTAACCTTTTTAGTGGTTACTGTATGCATCTGCTCTTTGTTTCTTCTGGGTACGTTTATAAACAGGCACAAAGTTGAAGCATCTTTAACAGCCCTAAAATGAACTGATATAAACAAAGCTAACATAGATAAATATTTCCTAATCAGCAGAGCCAACTCTCTCTACAAGTTGTTTGGCAAGAGAAAGCAGTGAATCTTTTTAGATCTGCTTTTGTCATGCTGTCTGGTTACAGCTAGTCTGTTTTTTAAATGGCAAAGCAAATGATGTGCTGGGATGGCCACAGCTTCAAAAGCGGTCTGTTTGAAGTTTTATTTTTTGAGTTTGTTGTTTTGTTGGTTTTTTTTTTGTTTTTGTAAACCCTTTCTTATTTACTGCCTCTCTTTTCTAAAACTTTTTAAACAATATTTCAGCAGTGTGTGGAATTGTTGACCAAGAGTATCACATCAAAACTTAGCAGCTTCATCTCTAAAAACCGCTTGATAAAAGTTTAGGAGCCAACCTTACGGAAGGGTAGGAAGTTGAAATTCCTGCAGTGCAGTGGCAGAAGGCTGTTATTTCAGGAACAGATAACATGAATGATGCTGAGGCTCTGCACTCAGCTAGGGAGAAGGAACAGTGAGGTGATGGATGGGATTATATTATAAAAGTGCTCTTTGCCACACACTCCTCTTCAGAATTGTGTTCTTCGAAGTGCTGTATGGGCAAGCACACTCCTTTGGAGATTGCTGGCTGGTGGGATTGGCCACAGGGATGTTCAGAGAATACAGGATCATCTTGAAGTAATACAAAGATGTGAATCATGTTTAAGATGGATACTGGACAGATATCCACTGCACTATAAAGAGCAACCCAGAATAAATGGTGAGACAGAGCCTATGAACCACACTCCTTACTGAGCTCTGGTCTAGTTCAGCAGTGTTGTTATGAGCCAATGTCTGACAGCGCACAGTGTCAGTGCCACCTAGAAGACTTCTCTAAGGTTACTGACATTGCTGTAGGGGGTTTTATTCACTGTGCTTCTCTGTCTGTGCTGTTTCCCCTCTAATTTTGCAGGTTCACTCTGACATTGGTTTTTTTTTTATTTATTCATCATTGCTCCTTCTTGCTGCAATTATCGTAATGAGTTAATGTTGAATACTTGAGTCACGGAATGGCTGTACTTGTGGTGGCCTTGCAGTCCTGGGCTTTTCCTCTGCTCTGTTCTGTCTGGTGGTGTTCAGCGTAGCGGTCAGCTGATGTCTCCATTGATCCCTGTCCTGCAGGAGTACCAGTGAGCAGCAGAGTGTCAGCAAAGATTCAGCAGCTGGTCAACACACTAAAACGGCCCAAACGACCACCATTACGAGAGTTCTTTGTAGATGACTTTGAGGAATTGTTAGAAGGTAAAATGACTGTTTTTTAAAAGGTCTGGGGATCTCATTAAAACTCTCTAAAATGTTTGTCTTGCACATTTGACTTTCCAGAAAGCTAAGTAAGCCCTCCCTGTACTGGCAAGTACCAAAAAGTGTTGGCATTCAGTGTATTGTCCTTGTAGTGAGCTTAAGTGGAGAGCCACAAAGCCTAAAGTCTCCCTTTTTTGCTCAGTTCCTGGTTCTGCTTGCAAAAAAAAAGAGAAAAAAGAGAATGGAGGGAAGTTTTACTTTGAGAACATTCAACTGTGGGCTACAGCCATTGCTTTTGACCACCGGTATGAGAAAAGCTGTCAGTGGGGGAGCATGTTAAATTTTTTATACATCCTTTGTCTAGAAACAAGGATAAAGTCAATACATGGAATTATTTTTTTTTTTTAAGGAGGCCAGTGTTTTGAGAAGTAAAATTTGCCAGGATGTGGAGATTTAAGTAGTCTTCTTAGTAGTTTATAAGAAACCACTGTAACAGAACATGACTTAAATCAGTCTGTAACTGACGACTTACTAAAATACATTTTTTCAGTAGTTCTGCAGTTCATCTCATTACTCTGTTTTTCCTGTGAAAAAGTATTCTCTGTCTCTCTTTAGGAATAAAGAAAGGTTGATTGTATCCAAGATAAACACATGCATGTTGCCTCAGCAGTTTCTTTCCCTGCTTGTAGAGCTAGTGTAAGGATCTCACATGCATTTGTGAGATGTTTCAGTTGCTTCATCTCTGTTAAAGTTAAAAGTTATGTATTTCATTCTATTTTTCTGTTGCTTCTCGATACCTCTAACATGTTATTATTTCCAGAATATTTTGCAAAGGTAACTTGTTCTCTTGGTTACACAGGTGTACACAAGTTATAGAATTCACATGGTAACTGTGTATCTTTTCCTAATCATAAGTTCAACAGCCAGATCCAAACCAGCCAAAGCCGGAAGGAGCTCAGATGTTGGCTATGCGTGGGGAGCAGTTAGGTGTGGTTACAAACTGGCCACCTTCTCTGGAAGCAGCTTTGCAGCGCTGGGGAACCATCTCGCCCAAAGCTCCGTGCCTCACCACTATGGATACGAACGGGAAACCACTGTACATCCTCACCTACGGTGAGCAGCTTCAGGCTCCTCCTGCTTTTGTGTTTGGGGTACAGTGTCCATATGTGTAGTAAATGCATAGACACACGGTGAAAGAAGCTCTCCAGTGATACACCAATTCCATGTCTGAGCAGGGTAAGACACCTCCAAAGCTGTTGGTGTCTGAGCATGAATTGCTGAGATGTTCTAGTATGATTTATTTCACAAAGAGGAACAGAGCTGAGTAGATACACCTATGGAATCACAGACTATAAATTAAACCCATCTTTTAAGTAGAAACACATCCTAGGGCAGAGTAGCCTGAAGATTAATGTCTAAAGCCGTTGCCCTTGGGTATTCCCCAGGCTTTGCTCTGCAAAAGCAGAACCTGGTATACAAAATGCGCTAGCTTCCTGAAGAAGTTAAAATAGGATTTTTTGCCATGTTGTACTGGCATTGTGTAGTAAGTGTGATTTGAATTATTCCTCCTGATATGTAGTTGTTCAGCTAGCAAATGCACCCCCTTGAAATAGGTTTGCCAGGTTATATTTCAGTGTGATCTTTGGTTTGTTGATATAGTTTCATGTGTACTGCTTGATGATCTATTGCAACCAAGAAAGGCCAAATAAAAATAAACATAAGGATATTTCTGGCAGATAACTCCCATATAGCTTCTAATTTGGAGATGTTCAAGGGACATTTGGGAGATGTTCAAAGGAATTCTTATGAATAACTATCAGACTTTGAAAGCAAGTTGGAACATTTCCATTTGCTGTTGAAACAGATGTAAAAAAAATTTTTTTTGTTATTTTTTTTTTTATTTATTTCTACCTTCTTCAGGGATCTAGAGTTCTGTGTGGAGAATGTTAGAATGTTTTTACACACTGTGATATAGAGGTCTGTCTGTTTGGTTCAGTGCTGACTGCTCCTTTCCATTCAGCAGTCAACTGAGTGATGGTCCCTGGCCAAAAAGATGTCGGGTGCAAATTTGGCATTGCAAATACAGTTAAAGGCTTTTAAAGCATAACAGAACCTTTGCAACTGAAGGTCATGCATGAAACATTTTCTCTTCAGGTACCTTAGAGTTAAAAAGTTACTTAGCAACATGATTCACCACTGATCAATGTTTTTCTTCCTTAAGGACATTTACTTGGAGCTAGAGAAGAATTTTGAAGTTTGCAATTACTTGTTTGCAAAGGAGCAATTCATATCATCTGCTGAATGCCCTAAATAAATTGGACAGGAAAGGAAATGAAGATATTAGAGAGAATCAGACCATTTTTCTGAACATGGGATTCTGTCCAGAGAGTCTGAGCATATGTCCTGCTTTGCCTGAGGGGCTGTGGCCTGAGCAAATCAACCTGATGAACTCATCCACATGGCTCATGGAGCCACCTAACCTGATTCTCTGTCCTAAGCTGACTCTTTCAAAACCCTCTTCTAAATTGTCAAAATCCTGAAAAAAAAAAAAAGGGACTAAAATGAAAGTTTTCAATTTTTTTATTTGGCAGCACTCTAGGATATGTTTTTTGCTGTTTCCAGAGGTGAGAAAAAAAACAACTTTTTTTTTTTCCTTTTTATAGATAAAAAAGAAAATTACAAACTAAATCAAATCTTTTTCATAAGAGGTGTAGCGAATTCTTCTCTGCTAGCAGATTTCAAGCTGACATTCTTCTTCATGGAAAATGTCCATTCACTGTGCCATAGCAGTTTTCTTTACTTAAATGACAGCTCCTTTTGAAACATCATTAACAATACAGCAGCCTGCTATTTTATTGGTGACTTAATGAATTATTTTGCTGCAGCTATTCCACCTTTTGTGTCTGAAATATCTTCTGGCAGTTGTGGGCATGGCATTTTTAGGTTGTACATGAATAGACATTAAGCCTTGAACTCATTAAAGACACTAATATTTATTAATTTTTATCCCTGTTGTGTGGTTCCACTGACTCTTTTGGTAATAAACTTCTGAAAGATTAGTTTAACCCACGATCCTAACACATGGTATTAATGTAACACTTCATTTCCTTGTGTGCATACTATGGTGAGATGACAAAAATTTTGCAATATCAACATTAAGGACTTTCAGTAGCCTCTGAGTTTGTATCTTACAGTTACTTGCAATTCTTTGCCAATTTAAGGAAACTCCATTACCAGGATTTTTCATATGTTTACTGTTTTGACAAATATTCAAGAGTTTTAAGAATAATTCTTACTTTCTAGAGATTCAGTCTTTGCCTCTGACCAACATGGTCACTGTGCACCTCTTCTTTAATATTTTTCGTCTATTTACTGCTTCTTCTTCAGTCTCTTCTCACAGTCCCTTGTGTCTTCATGGAAATCCTCTTCATTCCAGTTAGGAGGAGGATCCTAGCAGATATCTTTTGATCCCCACTTTTTTCATACACAGCATCTTCTCCAGTTTCTTGTCTCTGCATTGATTAATTACAGGTTTCCCTGCTTATTCCAGAATTCTTTCCATCTTTCTGACTGAGTTTCAGGGGTGTCTCTGTGGCTGTCATCTAGATCGTAGCCCATCTGACTAGGCATACTTACTCCCTCAACACCAGGCATATCCATCTCCTCCTTCGTGGACCATAGTAGACAATATTGCCTTCCTGCCCATCACTTAGGCTCTTGAATTTCCTGCTTGAATTCCTACTTGAATTTCCTACATGACCCAGACATCACAGCTGTTCTGTGTCCAAACCTTGCAGGTCATTTTGGGAGCAGGTCTTTTCAATTACGGATCTTTTGCTGCATCTGCACAGTGAAATCTCACCCCATTAGTCTTGATTCTTAGAGCAGTCTCTCTCTGGCCCTGAAAAATTCCATAGTGGCCTGCTGAATCTATCCAGAATGCTTTCATACTGCCCTTTGGTGGCCTCACATGCTGAAAAGAAGCTTTTCTGAGAGTCCACAAAATTCCCTTTCTTCAAAGCCTTCCTCCAAATTCTTTTGCTTTCCTGTCCAGTGGCATAGGGAAGTGGTCAGACAGATGGCCAAGCTATGATATGCCATGCAGACAGTGGTGGATTGGTGTGATAAGGCCACCTTGTGTGATCTACTGGAATGAATTTCCCTACCTAACAGTGACTGATGTGGTTATGATAGAGTTAGTGTGGACTGAAGGGGTGAGTGCTCCAGATCATGATGTGCTGTTGTGCCATAAGGGGAACTAGTTAAAAGAAGTTATTCTTCCAGTTCATCATTTCTGCCTTTCTATTCCTCTGCAAAAATTGATCTAACTGGTAATGCTTTATATCTCCTGTGTCTTTTTCAGCATGTTTTTTGAGCTTTTTGTCTTCAGAGTATGTCTGGACTGTTTTCCTCCATGTCTCAGATTACTGTAGATAGAAGAAATGAATAACTGCACTTGTAGACTTGATCTTTTTTTCAAGCAGGTTTTTGAAGCAGTTTGCCTCAGTTCTTGAAGTTCTTCTCAGTGGCCCAGCTGTAATCTTTATTTAATGTACTCGAAATTCTTAAACTCTTTCTAGTGAATGAAACACTATGATTATTACTTATTTCTCAAATATTTTGTTCCTCTGGGAACTTGGTTAAGTGAAGAACATCTTAGTTAAATTATTCACAATCCCTTTGTAAATCAAACCACTGAATATGCATAAATTTAAATGTCTCAGATATGGGAAGGAAAGTTGTCTTTATCGGGTTTTATGTAAGCCTGAACTCTGACTAGAAACCTAATATGTGCTTTAAGGAAAAGGAAGAAAATTTCTGGCTCGGACAAAGTTAATCAGAGTGCTCAGGCATCTGGTTTTGGTATTGTTGTGATTAATAATGAAGTGCTTAGTGATTTCTTAGAGGAGAAATGTGAATAAAAGGCAATTAAATCCTATATAGTATTTATGCTATCACTGTTAACGTTTCTTACTTAAAATGATTATTCTAAGAAGAAGCAGAAAGGCTGAGGAGAAAGTAAAAAGCTGAAAGTAATTTGGGAATGAGTAAGTTTTGATCTTTCTTATTGTAACCATTATTAAAATGAACAAAACAAGTACCAGTTAACTACATCTGATTCAAGGAACCTCATTTCTGTTATCTAACATTTTCTGTAATCAGATTTTTTAAGAACCATTTTCCGTAGCTCTGATATATTTTTCCCACGTCAAAGGCCCATTGGAGACAGCAAGTCTAGCAATAAAGAGCAGAAAAGGCTCTCCAGGTAGAGAAACATTTTTTCTTTTTCTATTTGGATTCTGTGGAGAAATAAATGCCTGGAAAATGATTATTTTTTTTCAAATGAATTTTCCATTAGAAAAAATACTCAATACAATTGTAAACATTTTGAGGCCAAACTCATGCTGCCATAGCAGAGGTGATGTAGCTTATACTGGAGACACCCTGAGATGGCTGAAACTCAACAACAGACTGAAAATAGCCAGCCCCAAACCATGCTGCACCTGGCATGTGACCTTAGCTCTGAAGTAACTTGGTGCTTGCAGAGGTATGGATAGTCATGGTTCAAGTCCTTTGGAAAGTATCAGTTTTATGATTAATACTTTATTCCTTTAGTAAAACCACAGAAAATTACTTTAAAAATCTGCATTGCAATCTGTGACTAAGACTGGACCATCAAGCACTATAATAGCAAGGTCACCTCGATTCTGAATATGTCTGAAATCTTTTATTCTCTGCAACAGAACATATTTGTCTTTTCTCTTTTTTTTTTTTTTCCCTCCCAAAAGAGAACAACTTCATTTGCTGTTCAGGATGGATCTAAAGAGTTCATGGAGAAAGGGTTAACAGCAGAAGAATTGTAACTATTATTTCTGAAAGCAGAAACAAACAATGCCCCTTTACCTGCATGGCATTAGGGAGTTCGTGATTCACACTGGATTTTAAAAAATAGTCTTGTTTATTTAATATAAGAAATGTCGTACTGTGGTATTGAGAAAATGAATATTTGACAAAATCATTTGCAGTTAAACTTTGGCAGCCTCGTGATTGCTATGCGTGGATATTGGTAAGCAACCAGTGGTTTGGCTTTGCTGAGTTAGTGCTGTGTGGTTCTGAAAAGCATCCTGATGATGATAAAGAAAGTGACTGTGGTTTGTTTTCTTTTCCGAGTTTTCTCCCTGATACAGCTTTTCTCTTACAACCTTCTTTACATTAAACACAAATGTACAATCCTTCCACAGATTTGTGAAGGAAGAGGAAGGGGATTTACTTCAGTGTCATGTGGAAAGCATCTAATTTTTGTTAACAGATCCCTTTTTGTGTGTTTTTAAAGACCTGGTGGTTTCCTTTACTCTCATAATGTGTTGCTTAACCAGATGGGGCTGGCTATTAACTCACTCCAGCTTTCTAAATTTTAATTGGTAAAAGATAATGCCCTCTCAGTAGACTGTTAAATAAAGAATAAGACTGAATACAAGTAAAATGTAAACTAGGTAGTTGGTGTACATTTTTTACTGTTCAACTAAATCAGAAGTCCAGCAGCAAGAGAAGAGAACACAGATGTTCTCAGTGTTTGTCACCAGTGTTTGCAAGTGTGTGAAGAGCATTGAAGGCCTCCCTGCACAAGCACACCACTCAGGGGTGCAAGTCTGGCACCAACACTCCGGGCAAGCGGCACAACTGGGTAAGGAGCAGGCGGTCATCTTTAGAAGAAGATTTATTTCAGTGAATGCCTAAGGAATTTTAAGTTAGGCAGTGACAGATGCAGAGAAAACCTTAATTCTTGCCATCTTGTGGAGTTATACAAGGTCTTGGAAAGCAGCACCACAACCAGCAGCTTGCTAGGAGGTAGGAACAAGTTTATAGTTTGTAGTGATGGTAAGGTGTGCATTAACTGAATGTTGTTGGGCTTTTGTTTTCCAAAATCAACTTGGGAAACCCTTCTAGTGGGACCTACGAGTCTGCTTTGTTTGGGAAATAGTTCTGTGACATGAAAAATCAAGGATAAAACAGACACTTAAACACTTAGTGCCTTGTGTTACCTTCAGTGTGCATGTGTGACTGGCAGGCGTGACACTGGGTCTGCAGAGCCTGGGCCCCTTCTGGAGGGCACTTTTGTGCCTGAAGCACCACACGGGACCGTCAAATCTCTCGCTAAAGTCTTATCTCTGCAGCTGACTTACCAGTTCTTCAGTTTTAAATACGAGAGAGTAGCTGCTCATGTATGGCTGGTGAGCAGTTCAGAGCCTGGCAGGGGCTAATCCTGTCCCCAGTGAGGCCGAAGGGTAGTTTGAAGGGACCCTGCTGCAGCAGTGATGTACACGGGAAGGTGAGGAAGAGGAGGGCTCCTGAGGGGAGGCAGCAGTGCTCCTCAAGGCTCCCAGGCACAAGGCTCGCAGCGAGGCACGAGGCTCCCAGCGAGGCTCACTCTGCCAGGCTGCAGCAGGGCTGAGGGCGGCAGCATGGCTGGGAGAGAGGGGCTCTGGCCCTGAGCTGACATGTGGGCTATTCTCCACTTACACTCCATGAAGCTGTTGCTTGAGTTTCCTGCATCCGCCCTCCTGTCTTCAAGCCAACTTATTAGAAGGTTAATTGCAATGTTGTGTTTATCTGAGGAGGAGCGGTGCCTCATCACACTGCAGCCGAAGACAGCAGGTCGTATTCTCAGCCAGCCCCAAATGTCCAGATTTCTGCTGTAGCCCACGTCACAAAGGCGGTTTAACCCCGCGCAACGATAGACCTGGTAGAGCTGAGCCCTGTCTCGGAGCAAAAGCCTGGGATGGAGCAGAGCTGGCCTCCTGGGCGAGGCCTCCCTGTCCGCTGCGCAGCTGTGGCGCCCTGTGGAGGTCGCGGCACGGCCACACCTGGGGATTTGTGGGAGAGGCTTTAGCAATCCGCTTTTCCCCGGAGGCATCTAATCTCTCAAGTTTGTAAAGGAAGAATTGCACTGAATTCAACCTGGGCAGAACCAAGGAAGAAAATGCTTCAAAGATTTCCTTCTTTATAGCGTCCTCCATTACTGAGGGCTTTTATCTTCCAGTTGCTGAGCCCTTTGTGTTTCTCAGTTGTGTTGAGAAACCAAACAGCCAAGGTGGCAAAATAAACGCACGGTTCAGTCCACCTCTGGTTAGACATTTGTGCCCCTTCCAGCAGCCACAGATCTGTCCCTGATCACTCATACATTCCAGCTTCTGGATTGCTGCTGCTTTTATAAATTTGTTTTCTGAAACACAGCCGTACACCCTGCAAGAAATGTATGGGCTTCCTGTTGAACACTATCCAGTTGAAGATCTGTATGACCTTTTCTCAGTGCCTTGCGGGCTCTGCCTGCCCCTGCCCACACTGGAGCAGGGGCAGGCAGAGCCTGCAAGGGTTGGAGTGAAGTTCTGGAGCTTTTAAGGGCTGAAGGAGAGACCGTCCAGTCCTTCACAGGTATTCAGCTCCTTCACAGCTGAATGCAGACTAGCTTCTTTGTTCCAGTTTTCTGCAGTTTCATACCTGTATGCACATGCAGTTAGCTTGGCTAATTAGCATAAGTGGGTGACAGTAAGTAGAGCAGGAAAGGGCTGTGGTGACAGAAAATTCATGTCTTTTCTGATTGTTAGGAAATATTATGGTCTTTTTTTGTGCAATTACAAATGTATTTAAACAGAAAGGTGAGGAATTAGGGAGGCAGCCTTATATGCTCTATGTTTCAGAAGCTGAAGTAAATTTTTGGCAATAAAAGAGCATCATGCCAAAATATATTTAAAGACCTAATTATTTAAAACTTTACTAGAAAGTACCCCTTCATAGTTTCTTAGTCTTTGTGAGAATTTCTGCATTTACTAAGATCACTTAAATGGAGATGATTGCACTGAATACTTGTGTACTTCTGAAAGGATGCCTCTAAATACTTTCATATGAGTAGCCCTTAGATTTTGAAAAAGACAATATCATAAGACAATATCATAAGATGGCACATTTGATAAATGAAAAATTAGTGTGAATACGTCACATGCAAATTTAAGGCTTGTAACAGATTTAATTTCTATAGCTCAGACAAAACTTTTCACATGAGCCCCTTATGTCTCTCAGAAAAGGAATTAAAAAGTCAGTGTTCCTTTCAGGCTTGAAAGTGTTTTGTGTAAAGATGGTTCTTTCTTGCAATTCAGAACTTTTGCCAGGCTTTTGATTTCCATTCTCCAGTTTCCTGTATCATTACTAATTGCTCTTTTAATTTTTTTGCCACTTGAAACTTTAACGTTGGAAACCTTTAAGAAAAACAATATTTGTTTGTTTAAGGCATCCTTGTTTTTATCCTATTCACTTGTCGAGTTCAAGTGTTGCCTGTAGCAGCAGGGACTGAAAGACTTTCTTTCCATCAAATGCAGGTAGTTCTGCCATAGTGCTGCGAGGGTTAATTCTGCAGACGTACTCCTGCACCCATGCTGAGTTTCCAGCTGAGCAGAATTGAGTCATGTTTATTTCTGAGTGTTGAGGCAGTTCAGCATGCGGATGCTAGAGTAATTTTGAATAAATTTAAAACTTTGCAAAACATACTTTGCTGATACAGTATTACCATTTTTGTAAGAAGTAACTGCATTTAGTACTTTCTCAGTAACAAGCAGCAGTGACCCTTCCAATTTTCCTTAAGAGGAAATAAAAGAAAATCTGACCTTCTCATCATTTGTTGTAGTTATATATAAAAATTATTCCAAAATATTGTATTTTATACCCAGGATGTAGAGGAACTTCCTATAACAACTGCTTGGCTTAGTTATAAATAGCCATACTGCATGTTTGGGAGCCTGAACT
>NW_008615446.1:55780-113024 GCF_000691845.1 Merops nubicus
AGGTAATCTGTTGTCAGAACCTATTTTCATTGAAGTTATCGGTGGGCATGAATTAAAGATTTGTTACTGTCAGACTGAATACTGCTTAAAGACAGTACCTAGGGGCCAGCCAAGAACAAGGGCTCTTACGTTTGGTATTGTTCAAATGGAAGTAACAAGCTTTCTAAACAAAGGCCATCTGAGAGAGCTTGTGTAGTTGGAAGATGCTGATCGCTTGAAGGATTAATGAAAGGCATGTAACGTGGCCAACGAGGTCTTGGCAACATGATTTGTTCTTTAAAGAATTTTGGAGTGGGGTCTTGATAAGGATTAGCGAAGCATGGAGCTGGAGAGATGAAGCAGGGGAGAAGAGAGACAGTAAAAAGGAAGGGTACCCGGGGCAAGTGAAATGGGAACAGGTGAGACAAAAAAGCCAAGTTAAATGGAAGAAGGCCCAGAATTAAAAACAAAACACAGCCATGTGGATGTGCTGAAGATGAGAGGGTCCCTGCTGCTTCAGTGTCCCTCTTTGGCTTTGGTGTGTTTTCTGTTTGTTGGGGACTTTTTTCTTTGTCTCTGCTTCTTGGGACTCCTTTCCTTTTTTCTTTGGTGGTTTGAGCTGATAGAAGTGCCATCATGAAGACTAAGTAACACCCTCAGAGGTCAGTCTTGGCTGAAATGGGACTTGTCTGGTTTGTTGCTGCAGCTAAGGGTATGAGGAGAATGTCTGGACTTAATGATGATCCAGCAGCTTCTAAGAGCTAATTTTTGGAGTCAAGGTGAAATTTTCTCTAAAGTAAGAAGCTTCTGCCATGAAAAAAATTATTCTTACTTTTTTTTTTTGTAAAAAACAACAAAAAAAATGCTGCCATCTTGAAGAAAGAAGTTCAGAGAAAGCTTCTGAGAAGTATTTAAATATTTCCACTAGTCACAGTAGTGGTATGATATTTAGTTGAAAAACTAATAGATGTTCCTACTATTTTTTTTCCCCCACTGTGCAGGTATTCTTTCTCTTTAATAATCTTCTGAAACATAAGAAGATTTTTTTAATTAATTTCACCTTTTTTTTTTAATAGGCAAACTTTGGACCAGAAGTATGAAGGTTGCTTACAATATACTACATAAATTAGGCACAAAGCAAGAACCGATGGTACGACCTGGAGACAGAGTGAGTACCACAATGATTTTTATTTACTGATGTGTGAAGCGAGAGATTGTAACAACTGACAATTCAGATCCCACATTAACAAATAGAGAATGAGGTATTTGGGGTGCTCAGAAAAGTGAAATGTTGAGGGGTGAAGTCTGCTTTTTATTCAGAAAAAGACTGATCATTCAGAGAGAAGTTTTAAATTGCGTAGTAAATCACAGAATCATGTAATGCCAGGCTGGCAGGGACCTCAAGAGTCATGTGGTCCAGCCTTTCTTGGCAAAAGCACAGTCTAGACGAGATGGCCCAGCACTCTGTCCAACCAAATCTTAAAAATATCCAGAGTTCAAGTTACTGAATTGTAACTTGAAGTTGTGGCAACATCAACAATAAACATTCCCATAGAAAGTGATTTTTGGACATACAACAGCTGTCTGTTTAGTAAAAGCTTGCTTATGGAGCCTGGAGGTGTCATGTGGCTAGAAAAATGACTTACTAATGACTTTGTAGTTGTTGAGATGATAGAAACAAGAGAAGCATTGTGGAAGACAAAGACAAGCAAAATAAGCACATTTTGGCAGCCAGTTAAATAAATAAATTACACTGACTTGTAACATGGAGAATATTTCTGTTGCTGGTTCCCGACTCTGATGCAGTTACCACTGCATATATAAATGTGCTAAAGTCCATAGAGAGCAAGGTCTACAGAGATAACACTTGAAGTTTTTAAATGAAGGCAAGAACATCCTGTGCTTTTGCTCATGACATACTTACAAACCTTCATCTGTTAAGGCTGGCTGAGCCTGCTACCCCTTTGTCTGCCAGGATAGAAATTTCCACAGGTCTCATTCGAGGTTGGCTTTAGGCTGTGGAATGGATATTCCATAACAAATTGGTCAGAAATACAAATTTTAGTCTTTAGTGATTAAAGTTGTCAGAGTGGGATTAAGTCTTTCTCTCCCGGGGGCTGATAGCAATTCTCAGTTTGTTGGTTCACTTGGTCTCCTTCTACCATATGTGAGAAACTTCTCTGTTTCCATTACACATTTCTTAAGGCTTCAAAAATGAAAGCATGCAATAATGCTTCCCAGAAAAAAAATAAATAATTTACAAAGAAACCTGACAATCCTTACTAAATTTATTTTTTAAATAAATCATAAAGAATGTAACTAAAGAATCTCTAGATTGTCAATCTAAATTGCTTCCTACAATGGCATTCATCCAGGAGTAGGATCTGAAGAATCTCTTTTACTTGATTTATGATTTTGTCTCTAAGCAACAGCAGAAGAAACAAGTTGTTCAAGTGTGCACACCAAAACAATCCACCCAGAAAGCTCCAAAAGGAAGAAAGCTTACATATGGGCAATGTGCATCTCTCCCTATCTATTGTGTGCTGACTGCCCATCTTTGTATTCATTGACTGCACCAGCACTGGCATCTCCTAACATTAAGAAAGGATTTGTGGGTAATTCAGGCTGAAAGCTGGAAGTTTAGCTAGTGCAGGACACATAAAGAACAAATTGCAGCTCTTCTAAAATAAGCCCTCCTAGCTTACAGTGAAACAAATGTTTCTAGCTGGGTGGTGAGAGGGTGCTTAGCGCTGTGAAAACCCCTCTCCTGGCTTCCCTGTGTAACAGAAACAGCGTTTGAAGCAGCAGCATGCTGGAGATGAGGTTTTACTGCACTTCGGATGTTGTAGGCTGTTATTCTGGCTCTTATACCCCTCTTGTAATAACATGAAGGCTTTCTGACCTCTTTGAAGATGGCTTTTTATTCTAAGTAATGTATTTTGTGTGACAACAATTAAATGTAGCTTTTAAATACTAAATGAAACAGGCATATCTTTCTGGTCTTTTCTAAATGATAGTGTAATTTTTTCCTTATGTTAATATTATATAAAATTTAGAAAGGCTTTTTTCCCTTTAAAAGCATCTTCTGTGACTACCATTACATCACCTCTTAGGTTCTTATCTGAGCCAAAAAATAATTGAATGTACCTGCATGTCATTCCCTGTTTCTGGTATTATTATAGCACATGACAAACTGCATTTCCCTTCTATAATAACTTGTTAAATTTAACCTTGTGTCACCCCAGGCAGACACCTGGAAATAAACTTTGACCTCTGAAATATCCACTAGATAACCAGATTCTCACCTGGTAACATATGTTGGTTTAATGGTATGTTTTGTTTACCTTCAGCCTTATCCCTTTTTGCTTTTACATACATTACTTATTTGGTACAGGTCTGTTTATTATTAATGTTTTTTTTGGAAGGGAAGTTAATTCCTCATTCCTACTGGACTTCAGTGAGAGTTTTTCACCTCTGTCAGCTGCTTTGCAAAGATTGGTAGCCAAGCCTTTGCTGCCTTTATGTAAGCAGAGACCAGCACAAAATCCACCAATCCTCAACGTATCTTTTGGGATCTTTCAACATCTTTCAGATGCTTGCCAGCCTCAGCAAACTTTACTATCCCTTCAGTGCCCCTAGCAAAGTCCCTTTCTTTCCTCTTCCCCTGAGGCTATTTATGGTAAATACAGCTAGAATCCATACAGTAAGCTCTGCACAGCCATCTCCAGCAGCTGCATTATCTCATGTACAAGCGTACAAATAAAGTACCAATGTATTTTCTCTGAAGTTTCTCTAAACTGTTGTGAAGTTACTGTCTTCAGCTTAAAAACAGATATATTTTGGACACACTTAGGTAAGGCTGGTTAGGTTTCTTCTAGTTTGAAGAAATCAACTTAATCTATGGAAGGTGACCATCTTTGAAGCCACGTGAGAACTCTCGAAACACTTAAAATCTTCAGTAACTGACCTGTGGAGCGTGTATGAAAACATGATGGTTTTACTTTGAGAAACACAGAACTCCTATGGATGTCAAGGCAGTCAAAACTCTAGATTTATTAAGTAGTTTCAGCAGATTTTAAGGTGCTGTTATAATACACTCCAATCCCATGTGCCAGCCCAAAGGAATTAAGTTTGAAATCATTCACCATGCCTTTTGCATGCCACTTCAGTTGACCATGCTGGTTAGTTCCCAGCTGTGTTACAGCTGTTTAAGACATGAGCTGAGAACATTGGTCTGACTGAATGAAAACAAAAATGTCAACAGGATTTAGCCACTGAGGTCACTGATCAGTAAGTGAGAGCAGTAGTATTCCCTGCCCTTGCCAGGGGAGTCGTGCATTCCCTAAGCTGCGGGATCCTCAGCAAGACTGTGCACTCTCACCTCTCCTTCCCCTTTGCCCCTGGAGGATCTAACACATTGTCTGCAATGTCCACAGAAGGTAAGTTGCACAGTTCAGCGGGCTGGGGGAAGAAGAGCACCAAGTGAGAATACAGGATTTTTGCTATGATCTTTTTTTTTTTGCATTCTTCTATCTAGATAATTCTGTACGCCTAGACCTGAAGCTGTGAGGTTCAACAAATCCAGGCCTAGATTTGCATGCTAAACGACCAGCTCTGGATGTGACATTTCCTTCTTAATTAATGGATTAGATATCCATTATCGGTGTTCACACAGTACACAAACTTCTATGCTTGGACAGCAGTCCAGTCCTAAAATGAGATTGTTGTATGAGGCAAAGCATAGTGAGACAAAACATAACGTGTTAATGATTGACATAATGACATAGTAAGCCTGGGTAAACAGAATTGGTCACAGATCCACTTTGGTTTTGATAACTTCAGGCAAATTATTAAATTAGAATGTAAAATTCTATTAATTCCATTGACTTGGTTATTTAACATCTGCAAAGCAATCAGAGAACCAAATGAAAGGTATTGTCCGTGTAGGAAAGAATACAGCATGAAAATATTTAACTACATGCTAAGTGAAAACATTCACAGAAGGAATACCTATCAGAATAAATTTCTTTTCATTCCTCATTCATCTTTCATTAGGTATTTGAATAATTAAAGAACTGATTCAGTAATCATCTCTCTCCAAAGGGAAGGATGGAAACTCCAGTTATCCCTATCTGAAACCTAGGATGAAACATTTTAAACATACGTCTCTCTGTTTCAGGTAACACTCGTGTTTCCTAACAATGATCCTGCTGCTTTCATGGTGGCATTTTATGGCTGCCTGCTTGCAGAAGTTGTGCCCGTCCCTATTGAAGTGCCACTTACAAGAAAGGTAGGGATCTGATTTTCTTCTCAATACTGCATTTTAAAACTTATGTCAGAACAAATCACAACTGAACATAGCTTTTGAGTATGTTTTTGTAGTTACGTAGCTCTGAATCTGAGGATACAAAGATAGTGCTGTGTGGTGAGCTAGATATAGTTCCTTCTTTTCTTTGATGGAAAATCTGAAGATGTGCTTGCAATTTCAGCAAATGCAGGTCTGTCTGGAAAAGGAGAGGAGAATTTTCCAACAACAGTTCTGCAAGTCCTAGGTGGATTATCTTTGTAGCCTCTCAAACCATTCTAGTGCTGGCCACTGACAATCAATCATTGGCAACAACTGCTGATTTTCCACCTGTCCCTGCAACCCAAACTATGTTATAATGCCACTAGTGCTGTGTATGCTGCTTCAGAGCAGTTATGGAAATGCCTTCTCCTCTGTCTGTCTGTGCATGTGTGTCCTGAAGCTTCTGTCACCACAGTCATCTCTGCCAAGGGTGGCACCTGAACAAATGGGGTTTGGGAATTCTTGCCCATATATACTATACATACATAGAGAAAACCAACCATTGCTAATCCAAACCCTTTCACCTCCAGTGTTGGTTCAGAGATTCAGTCACGTGTCCTAGGGAAGTGTTAGTAGACAGATACAGCAGTTTCAGCCAGAAAGAATGCCTGGGGGCAAGGAGGGGAGGGGGCCCAGTGGTGTTGGTGAGCCATGGCTGGGAAGCTTTCGCTGATGCTGCTGAATTTGTTTTTTTATTGAGTGTGTATGCCTTGAAGGCTGTAAATACAGCTAAATGTATTTATTTGTTACAAGTTCCTTTTGTCTTATCCCCTTATATAATCTTTTCTCAATTAGTTTGCACTAATAATGCCTTCCTTCAACTATTTTGTCTGGAATTGTCCACACAAAGTGTGTTCTTTCATCCTTACAAGCTTTCTTTTTTAAATGAGTTCTTTTGGAAAACTGTGACTGAAGCCATGAGGTGTTTCCAGGGAAAGGACTGGGGAAATGTGTTTATTTGCTCCCATTTTCAACTTTTCTATTGTCAAGGGCTTTTCTTTGAAATGCTGTGGTGTCACAGCACCCTGGAGCAGAAGCTCAAATCTTTGTTTCATGGACAGGTACCCTGCCTTTCAGAGAAAAAGCCATGGAAACAAGTTTCTAAGCCCTCAGAAAAGCTTGAGATCTTGCACATTTCACACAGCAATTTAACTGCTAAAAATATCAGAGATTCTTTCCTAACTGAATATGTCTGAACCTTCCTCATCTCTGAGAAGCTGAGTTGATCTCACCATTTCTCCATCATGTTCAGACATGCCCTGGCCAATGTCTGTGGTTGTCCCTTGCCGTGGCGAAGACAGAAGCTTGCAGGGAGAGAAGGGCATGTAGCTGGAGGAAGGTAGGGTTTGCTGAAGAACTAGAGAGAGATGTGGAGATGTGAGTAGATAAGAAAACAAAAGCCCATGGTCCAGCTGAGCAGATGTGAGAGTAGCTGGGTGGAAGGAAGGGCACTGGAAACCAAGGGAAATAGACCTCAACTAGTCTGCCTGTGTTGGGGAATAGAGTTATGCTATTTTATTTGTAAAATGGTTTTATTTGAGAGCTGGACATGACTCTAAAATGAGGATAACGATTTGGTAGAAACACAATGCATTTGTGTCAGGCTATCCCCATGGTTTTACATGTGAGTGGCGTACCTTTGAGCCAGTTGCATAATGTGGTGCATTATTTCAATATAAATCAGAGATTTTTAATGCATCAACAAAACAAGGTGAGAAGACTGTGCACTTTTTAAGATCATACAGTCTCACATGGGTAAGTCTGCTTTCATTCTACAAAAAAAAAAATAGTAATGTGAGGGGTAAAAAATCTAATGTTTTTCCCTTTTACTATTTTCCGAAACTAAATGACATTTTAAAGTGCATGGAGGGGTGTTGGTCTGACTTATTTTTGAACATCTTATATCACATCCATCCAGTAAACCATAAAATCCATCTGACAAGTAAATATTCTATGTCAAATTAATAACTTACTCTACTTTGCCTGAACCTCTTGGGTGATTGGTTTTGTTTAGTTTTGTTTTTTAAATGTATGTATATATTGATATATAAATATACACTTACACATGTGTGTATATATGTATATTTCTATAAAGGAGTATCTATAGGCTCAGACTGTTTAACTATTGCCAAGACCATTCTATAATGTTTAAATATCAAATCAATAAAACAATAACAGAGATGTTGGTGATACAGTTAAAAAAGCAACATGATCTATAAATAAAACTAGGCAATCTCACAGCATATACTATTGCAAATATTTTTACGTTTGTTTATATGGAATGGGAACTGGAGTGGAAACAATGAGATGCAAATGATATTCAGAGGAGTCCCAGGAGGAATACCTCTGCTCGGTCAGACGGCAGCGGGTCGCTTCTGGCCTCCGTGGGAAGATGTCATTGGTGTCATCACACAATGGTCTGGACAGTTCTTTTATGCTTTCCCATTATTTGTTCTTTTTTCTACGTTTCAGTACATTCTGGCAGTGGTCATTTTTTGGTTTGGTTTCTGGAAGGCAGAGATGTGAACTAATAAATAGACCAACAATTATATTTCAGGCTGGTGCAAACTTAGATAATACAGGATGAGCTATTTCAGGAAGTTATATTATGACTACATTTTAATATTAAAAATTTGCATTAACAGTATTAATACTGTTCTGCAACTTCATAAAGAAGAGTTTTTCGCAGCTTTTTTTTTTTCCTGTGTTTGCAGCCAGATAGCCTTTTGGCTTCCATATTACTCTGCAGACATCTCTATCCATATGGAAGTAAAGGCTTTTGCTTTACCAGCCCATAGTTTTTGTGTGCATTCCCATTTCTTTGTAGCATGACTGTCATGTTTTTAAGATTTCAACAAGGTTTTTTTCCTATTCATTATTAGGCGAGGGTCCAGCTCTCTTTGGTTTTTCCTTCTGTATCCCTGCTTTGTGTTGACACAATACCCAGAATTAGTTGTACTTCCCCCAAGGACTTTTAAGAGAGCTGTCTGACATGGCATCTCAGATGGATTGCCTGAATACTCAGCAACCATGCAGCATTCTCCAGTTTATTTTATTCCCAGAATGCCTCCTGATGTTCAGCAAAGACCTGGAATTTGGCATTCACATCAGCATAGTTTTGACTCTTTAAACTCAGGAAGTCAGATCTAAGATTAAAACCTGAAGTCCCAGAGGTTTTTTTTAAGTACATCTAAACTCACTTTTGATTCTAGAAGCAGCGTTCAGGGTTTCCGTGGTCACTGTAGTGATAGAACAAACAGCCTGGTTTACTTCTTTCCCTGCATTAATACCACTGAAATGTCTATAAGATCAACACTCCACAAAATTTTTATAACTAATCCTCATCCCTTGGATTATGGGCTTTGTTATTCCAGAATAGTGTCCCTCTCGCCAAATGTTTTCTGTTTCCCAAGCACTAGCAAACAATGTGTTCTCTGAAACGTCTCTTCCTTCAGAGCTGCCACTTCTGTTACTCTTGTCTGAAGCGGGAGTACTACAGATTGTTTCATTGTGTGTGATATGATGTGAATTATAAAGCATACATCACAGAATGGGCAATCAAAGTAGATGATAGAGGATTTTTGATATGTCAAGTTCTATTTCAAATAGCAATTTATTATTTCCCTTATGAAAAGATTTTAAAATACGTTTTTGATTTCTTTTTCTTTAGATTTTTTTAAGTTGATGTTTTTTTCCATTTGATGGGTGCCATGAACATTATTATTATTCTGCTCTGATACAGTCAGGGGAGCTAATCAGTTTTAATCTTAAAATAAAGTTTTTGTCCTCCAAGCACTTTCATAGTTGTGCTCAATCACATGCTGTGACCATATGAACAAAGCAATCCCACATAGATCTTTGTGGCCTCCTTATCATAGGCAGTGAGTATTTGTAGCAGGGTATGCCATGAAAGCATGTAAAATTCTATTTTTCAGTCAAAACATTATTTCCTAGCCTGTTAGATTTAATGCTGTGTGCACTTCCAGCAGGCATTTCTGTCCTCTTCAGACACTGGCTCTGACGGTCTCATTGGAAAAGTGTGTCTGTGTATTGTCATAGGAAATCTGGAGATACCCACCCCAGGATACTTGATTTTTTTTTAAAGGATGCTTCATACAGGGTAAAAACTGTTTTTCAGGGACTATTTTATTAAATCCTGAGAATTTAGGTTGTTAAAGCTTTAACAGTAGCTGGAAAGATATATCTCTTTAAAGACAGTGAAATTGTCCCAGTCTTGTCTTCCATTTGAAGGCAGAATTGTGTTCCCAAAGGAAATACACCTTGACATCTTATCTAGTGTTTCAGGGCCTGAGATAAAATGAGATTTGTTTCCTCTCAGCTTTAGTCATCATTTGGGCTGCAGTGTGGCAGAAACACTGATGCTCTACATGCTTTTGAACATCTTTTGGCAATGCATCTCTTTCTCCACTGGATTTAAAATATGCATAAAATGTTATATGTTTGCTGTTCAGTGACATAGTCTTCCAGTCCACCCAAAGAATACAAGTTCCCTCAGCCCCACATGAGCCCCTGTTGCACACCACTGGACCCCGTGAGCCCTGTGCCCATCCTTCCCTCTTCATACGCTTCAGCAGCTGGGCACGGGGCAGAAGTCTTTGCTCAGCTGGCCACAGTGAATCTCAGTCCCTTGAAAGTCTGGGTTTTCCTTTGATGTTTTTGAGTTTAGAAAATGGTAGTTTCCTAGAGAGCATATCCCATTTCATGCAGCGTCCCCTGCCAAAAATAACTGTTGTCTTGCCTTCTTTAAGACTTTTGGGCCTTAAGACTGCTCGTGGTCGCAGATTTCATGTGCAGATTACGACCAGATAGCAAAGCTCTGTCTGAGAAAACAGAGAAAACAGCAGACTTCTTCAGCTTAAAGCTGGTTATGAAGATTGCATCTGCATTGTGTTTCATTTTTAAAACAGAGATTTTCCTTGATGTCTTTTCACTTTTGGTTCAGAACTAGTGATGCTTGGCCTTTATGTCTGATGGTTGCCCTATTTGCTCTTTACCAGTGAATTTTTGTTAGGTTAAGGGCAAATGGAGACCAAATAAGCATCGTAACAGAAAACAAGATTAGTTCAGTCTGTGATGCTTTGCCACATAATTCTCATTTTGAAGGCAGTCTGGGATTTGCAAGTGGACAGGAGTAACCTTTATCAGGCCAACATTTGCACAGGCTGTCTCTTCCTTCTTTCCTTATTAGATAAGGACATGCACCCTCACTTAAGGAGGAGGGATCATCATTGTTTTCCTTCACACAGATACTCTCACAATGCATTATAAAAATGACATTAACAGTGTGATGAAATGCAACCACACGTGGGATTTTTTTTTATCTTGACAATGAATTATCACTCTGCAGCAGGAGGAAGACAATTTGCCTCCAGGAACTTTTATTAAAAGTCTTTAGAGAACCTTGAATGGCTACCTACAGCAGAGAGGATTTCCAGATTGCTTCATCTGAAGGATTGATCTCTCTAGGTGTGTGCAGACACAGTCTAAAGCTGTGCAGACCTCATTTTTCATACCTCAACAAGTGCTGTGCCTTCAAGAAATGTAAAGTGATAGTTCCAAAGTCAGCAATTGGCCTCAAACCTTGTGCTACAATACCTCAGGTCTGTCTTTTGCCTTCCACCTGCATTACATGTCATTTCAGACTATAACTAGTGGAGGATTTGACAATGAGCCTTGCTGGCAGGTCTCTCCCTGTCTGCAGTTGGGACTGTGTTTGTCGAGTTGTTTCACCTGGTCTCTGCTGACTCCCTGAGGTTTTTTCTACCTTGACAAAATTCAGAAAAATGTTTGTGGCAAGTGGGGAGTTGCCAAAGTGGCAGATTAGCATAAATTACCAAAACAGCAAGTAACACTGCTGACAAAACAGTGTATCCTGTCCTTCACAGGCAGGAAAGTGATTTTCTTTCAGGGAGGAAGAGGACTTTTTTTTTTTTTTTTTTTTTTGCAGCAGATTATTTGGTTTCTCTTTTTTCTACTTACAAAGCAGTTTTCAGTGTTGCAGACATTAATTTTACTGTACTGAAGTGCTGATAGCTTGTCTCTGAAATCTGAAATAATCAATGCCTTTAAAGTCTTCTTCCTGGCCCACAAGGAAGCTTTGACTGCTTCACACAAATGACTGCGTTCTCCACTCAAACTTAATTTTTCAAACTTAAAAGTTTTACCCAAGTTCCTTATTGCTCTGGACCTGTCACACTGAGGTATGGGGAGCAATGAAGACTATCATGTTTACATGCTTGAGTGTGTAGATAAGGTTGTGGTGTGTCTGTGGGATGTATAAGGCTCTTAGGTTGAAATGGCTTCAGATCTTGAGATCTCGAGTTGGGGCTGTTCAGTCTGGAGAAGAGAAGGCTCCAAAGTGCCCTTATTTTGGCCTTCCAGTATCTTAGGGGAGCCTACAAGAAAGCTGGGGAGGGACTTTTTAGGCGATTGGGACTAGGGGGAATGGGGCAAAGCTGGAAGTGGGCAGAGTCAGGCTGGACATGAGGAAGAAGTTCTTCGCCATGAGAGTGGTGAGACCCGGGAATGGGTTGCCCAGGGAGGGGGTTGAGGCCCCATCCCTGGGGGGCTTTAAGGCCAGGCTGGATGCGGCTCTGGGCAGCCTGATCTAGGGGGAGGGGTCCCTGCTCATGGCAGAGGGGCTGGAACTGCGTGATCCATGTGGTCCCTTCCAACCCTGACAGATTCCGATCTGTTTTAGCAGAGGACTTTAGAGCCCTAATGGCTCAGTGGTTGGACTTGATGATCTTGGAGGTCCCTTCCAACCTAAAGGATTCTATGATTCTATGATCTTCCATGTCTTGTCGGTCCAGTAGCTCAACACCACTTGCTTCTGTGGTGCTTCTGTGAGGCAGCAGGTAGCACAGGGGAGAGCCTGCATGGGCAAGGCACTTTGACCCTCTCTTCATGTCTCTGTTCTCTGCAGTACTTCTTGCTTCTAGATCAGGATGAAGCCACCAGAAGTACGCAGTAACAATAACTAAGTGGTAATAACTAGCTAGGAGGTGTGAGACTGAGATTGAAAGTAGGAATGATGGACACAGATTAGCAGACTGCTAGAAAGCCTCATTGTGTTCACACTGTAAGATCCTCAGCTGGAGTTCCTATGGCTGTTGAGAGCAGTGTCTGTCACAGTACCTCTACATCAGCAACTTGAATTGCTTTTTTCTTCCAAGGTAGGATTTGGTGTGGACACCAAATTTGGCGTGGCATAGGATTTGGGAGTCTGTAAATGACACTGGATATTGTCCACCCATGGTGAAATGCTTCCAGTCTCCTGTGGTAGTGTTAGGTCACAGAATTTTTTAGCTGTGTTGTCCTTTCAAATAAAAGAATTACCTGTACAGAAAAGAATGGGATGAAGATTTTAGTGCTGTTTGAGATGGGGTTGTCACAATGTAAACCAGTCTGTTATTAGAAACTGTGACATGTGAGTAGCTTGTATTAAGTAATCTGTGCATGATTCTGCTTGTGTGTAAACTACTACAAGAGTAGTGAATAATACTTCCATGGACATGCTCTAAACCCGTTGAGAGAGCACTGAGTAGAAGCATAGTCATTCTTGTGTTTTCTGAAAAACTCCATCTGTTAATACAAATTCCTTTCTCCATTGCTTTGTTTTCCTATGAGAAGAGCTTGACAGATCATTTCTTAACTGATGCGTGCCCTAGGGCCGTGGTATGCTGCTGCTCTAGGGTCCAGATTTTCGACTGGTTTACATATGTTAGATTTCTTATGGAATTTATTAGTTCACTTTCTGTTTATAAAGTCCTGCATGAAATGGAGTTTGATATCCTGAGAATCAGTATTTTCTTGGTACAGTGGTGAAACAGTTTGCTAGCAGCCTTTTATAGGGCATACAGTTAAAACAACTTTTTAATTTTAATTTAAAATTGATAGTGATGCAGTTGCATTCAACTAGGAAATTTATATGCAATGTTGTTTTGTAATTGGTAGTTAGAAATTCATACTTATGCATACATTGATAGCCATTTTTTAGATTGAATTTAGGTGGAAATTTTGAGTAACGGTAATATGGATTTGATATTTTAAGAAAATGGTGACCTCCCTCATACATGATAAAGTAGCAGGTCTTGCCCAATGAGTGATATTCCCCATGGCCCACTCCAGTTCTCATCTTCCCGGATTCCTTCTGAAGTACCTCCAAAGAAAGCCACCTTTCCTGCACTGTTCAGCACCCACATTTCTTTCCATTGAGCGAGTCCAAGAGCAGCGACATCAGGTGTCAGCCTAATGTGGAACCAGGATCTTCTGTCCCAGGGATTTGACAACATAGATATGGACCAGCTAATACAAGAGTCAGTGAGGACAGTAAGTCCTGCCAAAACCCTTTTTTTTCCTGGAAGCCCCCCTGGTGCAGGTATGGTGGGGTTGACATGTTCCCCAAAACATTGTTCCTGGATACATCAGCATTATTTTCTGTTGTTCAAAGGGTATTCTCCTGCCTTCTTTTTTAATTGAAAAAGATGATGTGCAAACTTAATTTTAAAAAGCCTTCCTGAAAAAGTATCTTGCCAATTTTTCCTGGTTCTATAAGCATTCTGAGTATAGTAGACAAAAGCAAATGCAGTAATCCTGGATGGAAGGAGTTACATAGCATAGTTTTGACAGATCAGTTAATTGTCCCACATTGTTTGCTCAGCTATCAAAGTTCTGATAATTGGTGCAATATACATATTTTGAGGTGGAATGGAGAGCAAGTAGGCTTTTATTTTCCCTCTGATCTCATTGCTTCCCCATTTTAGATGGCTTTATTTGACTACATAAAAATTGCATTAAAAATGAGTCAAATAGTCTTTGGGGCTTTCATTCGTGCAGTTTTACTTTGAATAGATTAAGGCAACTGTTCTATATTTCTGGTTGCTTCCATGGTTAAGTGTGCTTTATGGTTGCTTGGAAGGATATTTTAATTTGGTCTTTTAAGAGTCCATAGGCTATTTTCTGTAGGATCGTTCTGTGAAGAAAGGGTTAATACTTCTATGTGCGTTTAACATCTAGGGCTTTTCTCTGTTGAAGAGCCTAGTGGGTAGATGTAAAGTTCATTAAAGAATCATGATAAGAGTCTATACATAAAGCAGACATAGTGCTGTGGAAGCATAGCATCTCCTAAAGAACAGCTATGGCATAGACTGGAAAATCATTACATGACTTTTTAGCCTCACTGCCTCTATCCCCTTGATGCAAGTAAGAAGTAATGTGCTTCTTCTAATGGGCACTTCACTATCAGTAGTGCTCCTGAAATGTGCCTGTAACTACTCAATGAAATGGTTATTGACAAACCAGGTTGGATCAGCATAAATGGTGGTACTGTCATCAGTGTGTGCCCATCATGAGATCTTAAGGG
This sequence comes from Merops nubicus, assembly GCF_000691845.1. NCBI lineage: Eukaryota > Metazoa > Chordata > Aves > Coraciiformes > Meropidae > Merops > Merops nubicus. The sequence goes on from NW_008615446.1 coordinate 70,492, forward strand.
TTGAAAGCTTTCTCCAGGTGGAAGCATCTATAACCCATATTATTTCCTAGAATTGCCACAGAATCACAGAATGGTTGAGGTTGGCAGAGGCCTCTGAAGGTCATTGGTTCCACTTCCCTGCTCAAGGAGGACCACCTCAAGCAGGTTTCCCAGGACTATATCCAGGTGGCTTTTGAATATCTCCAAGGGTGGAGACTCTACAACCTCTTTGGGCAACCTGTGCTGGTCACCCTCACAGTAAAAAAATGTTTCTTGATGTTCAGAGGGAACCTTCTTTGTTTCCGTTTGTGCCCATTACCTCTAGTCCCATCAGTGGACACCACTGGAAAGACCCATACTCAGTCTTCTTTATATCCTCCCTTCATATGTTTGTACACATTGATGAGGTCCTCCCTATGCCTTCTCTTCTTGAGGCTGAGCAGTCTTGCCTGTCTCAGTCTTTCCTCCTAGGAGAGATGCTCCAGTTCCTGAGTTATCATATGGCCCTTTGCTAGACTCTCTCCAGTAGCTCCATGTCTTGTACTTGGAATCTCAGAACTGGACCCAGCACCTGAGATGTGCATCACTAGTGCTGAGTAGAGAGGAAGGATCACCTCCCTCAACCTGCTGACAATACTTTGCCTAACACAGCCCAGGATACCATTTGCCTTCTTTGTGTGAGGGCACATTGCTGGCTCTCATTCGGCTTGGCGTCCACGGGGAACCTCAGGTCCTCTACTAGAAGGCTGTTTTCCAGCCAGTCAGCCCCCAGCCCCTGCTGGTGCATGAGGCAGTTCCTGCCCAGGTACAGGACATGGCATTTGCCTGTGCTGAACTCTGTGAGATTCCTGTCCGCTCACTTCTTCAGGGGAAGAGCTGGATGGCACAAGCCTCTGGCGTACCAGCCGCTCCATGTCACTTCTGAGGAGATGTGAGAGCAGGCACCATCTGAAGGCTTCAGCCCTCTTTATGATTTATGCTGTTACAGACAAGAAGGTACCTAGGTGCTGGAATTCCTTTGTCCACGTGCAAACGAATTTTGATAATCGGCTACGTTGCTTGAAGGAAGGAGACTCTTTTCCTCTCAAGATACTGTGCCAAAAGCCAGTAACATTCTCAGCCCCTAATCACTTCTGATCAATTCTGTGTGTTGCTTTTATTTTGCCATCTCTTAGGATGCAGGAAGTCAACAAATAGGCTTTTTGCTTGGAAGCTGTGGAGTTACCGTGGCCTTGACTAGTGACGCATGCCATAAAGGACTGCCCAAAAGCCCCACAGGGGAGATACCACAGTTTAAAGGTAAGGTGGCCCTTGTCTGCCGTGGCTATCAGGTCTTCTGCTACGGTAACAGCCGCTGCGCTCGTGTAGTTGCAGTGGGCGAGGACCAGGCCTGTGATGAAGCACTTGCCACAGGAGCAGCCGTGGCTGCTGGGACACGATTGCCCTGGCTCTGTGTCTCTGGCTGTCTGGCAGAGATCACTTCTCGTGGCTGTGCTTCTGACCTGGTTCTCCACTGGCTCAGCCAGGCTACTGAGATTGCCTGTGGCCACAAACAGAGGACAAGAGATTGAGCTCGGGAGTAGATGAGAAGCGTTCGTAGGATTCAGTCCTATAGCTAAGTGGTGGGGACAGTAACCTCTGACAGGAAAGTGGTAATGAACTGTTTGGGGCAATAACAGCTTAAACTGCCCAGCCTTTTCTTCAGGGATCATCTGAGAAGGCCATGATAGCTGTGTTAAGAGAGCAGTTCTGGAAAATCTTTCCCGTGCTACACTGAGGTTTAAAAAGAAGAATTTTGTCTTCCCTTATGTGGCAGCAGCTCAATGAAAGCTGACTTGTCTTTGTACCTTCAGGCTGGCCAAAGCTGCTGTGGTTTGTCACAGAGTCCAAACATCTCTCCAAACCTCCTCGTGACTGGTTCCCACACATCAAGGATGCAAACAATGACACAGCTTACATTGAGGTGAGTAAATGAAGATGCATCTTCTCCCCGAGTCATTGCATATGGCACTTCTGGATTAGGTAAACATCATTATTCATTCACTAGTTACAGAGGCCAAGAACATCCTGTTTTAGCCTGTTAATAAGTAATATTTTCTAATAAATTATACTGGATATTGATCTCAGAAAAGTTAATGAAATGTTAAATTGCATTTTGAGAGTTTCTAACATTAATACTTTTATGAGGCTGCCACATTTTTGTATTAAACTTACCTTGACCAGTCTCAGTCATGTTCACAGTGTGGGCTTGCCCACTGGCCTTGAGGTGGATAGACAGCAAGTTTCACAGTGAAGCTTTGGCTCTCATATCTCAACCTTCAGACCCTTTGAAAGAGAAGAACATTCTTGTTCAAATGCTTCCCTGTCACTTACTGCTTTGTGAGTCATGCTGCCCCCAGAAGACCAGCATCAGGAAGGGAAAATTAGCAATGCTGTTAAGTTTAATTTTTCTCTTTTATTTTTTTTCCCCTTCTTTTTTCCCACTTCTGCATAGACTCAAATGCCTTGACTTCAGTGATATTAGTATTGAATTTAAATGACTGTTCAAAGGGATTAAGTTCAAGTGAATGGAGCAAAGGTATTTTGTGTCTTCATGCAGTCAGAATACTGGGCTAGAGAAGCAGAGACGTCTCCATTTTCAGTCTTGCTGATTGTCTTCATCATCAAGAAAGATAAATGTTTAATTTACTTGCTACTGATAGTTTTCAGACTCTTGCACAATGTTACAAAAATTATTGCAATCATCAGCCATGACCTCCCACCCCTTTTTTATGCTACTTTCTCACGACTCTTTCGTATGCTTCTGATCAAAGACCTTATGTCTTTCAGGCCGTATCCCTCTAGTTTATTATAACAGCACCCAGGAAGGACTCTGAGGTCAGCTCGTATCCCCTGCCTTGTTAGACACAGAAGAGAGAAGCTCAGGTTTATTGGTTGGCCTATAAAATCTAACATACAAACACTGAGCAGTCTGAACTGGGTTATTCTCTGCTAAATCTAGCCAGTCCTTTAATCATTAGCATGATCAGGATTGTTAGAACTATTTTTCCTTAATGCCATTATTCAAAGAGCAGATGGATTTCTGATATCAAGCCTGGGAAGCTTCAGTCAAAAAGAGAAAGCTTATCTGAAAAAAAATGTCTTTTGACAAATAAAAGCCTCCCAAACTCCTCAATGCTGCTGCCTTCTTAAAATAGAGTTATTAGATGTGTCCATCACTCACCTACGTAGAAAACACTTTAAGTGTAGCTATTAAATAATGGAAGTAGGACAACTATTGCAGATTGACTTTCCCTGCTTATTTCTTTTTAGTACAAAACGTGTAAAGATGGCAGTGTGCTGGGGGTGACTGTGACAAGGATTGCACTGCTGACACACTGCCAAGCTTTGACCCAGGCGTGTGGATACACAGAAGGTATGGACTGTGCTTCCCTTGCCCAGTGTGAATTGTAATTTGTTTCTCACCAGGGTCCTGTTTTATATTTTACATAGATCTGTGTCAAAGGAGTCTCGATTTAAAAAACTGATTTTTTTTTCCCATTGGTTTTGGAAAATACACATACATTTAAAATATCTTAGTGAGAGTTACAAATAATGTCCTAGCCAATACAAATCCTGCAGTGGAGACTTACTGTGAAAGTTAAGCTTGGAGGTCATCAGTCATGTTATACTGAAGCTTCCTTCCTTTGAGTGGATTTGCCTTGGGTCAATGCCATGTTCTAAAAAATAAACTCTCTTTTGTTTGTGTTGGACAGCTGAAACAATTGTGAATGTATTAGATTTCAAGAAGGATGTTGGTTTATGGCATGGGATTCTTACAGTAAGTATGGTTTTTTTTATTTTGTGTGAGGATTTGAAAATAAACTAACCTAATATGCTTGTTATTGTCACAAAATGAGATGTTCTACAGTTTCTTCTAATGCAGATTTTTCTGCTTTGAAAGCAGAGAATATGTGAATTAAACTCACAGTCTTATGCCAGTGCCCATACCCACAGTGAGCATGGTGAAGGCACCAGTGTGTCTTTATGTATCAGGTCAAGTATTCTGACTCCATTCTTACCATCTTACTCCAATCTTACTGATGCATGATTTTGAGATCAGACTTTATGGCAGAAACAAATTAAATTAATACTTGCCTCTGCAAGTGTATGATCCAGTGGCTTAGCTCTATTGCCACTGACTAGCTTCTCTATGAAAACTCCCATCAACAGGTCATTTTGCTAACATTAAAGCATTTCTGACACCTTTCATTGCATAAATTGTCTATCTGCTGTTTGAATGTGTTCCTCAATTAACATGGGAGGCAACTGACAGATTTTTAAGGGTTGCTTCTAAAGGTGCTGCTTCAGTCAGTGACTGACAAAATCCTCAATATTCACTGATCTAAAGAACTGATATTGTTTTGAAGGGCCACTGTTTGGTGTTCCAGGATGTGCAGGCCCTTTGTGCCATGATTCCCAGAGATCCAATCTACTTTTCTCATGCAGTATTACAATGTTCTTAATACCAAAGGGCAGTAATTAGCCTTCTGAAGCAGAAACAGTCTATTAGGCTTAACTCTCAAAAGTATCTCGTATTAAAACTCTATCTTTATCACTGAAGTTGAAAGCAAGCATCTAATAGAGCTTTTCTGTGCCTCCCATTGCTATTAATCTTGGTATGAACTTCATTTTTTTCATGACTTGCCTGTACCTACACTTGTGCCAGGCTGACAGGAGAGCTGTCTTTTGCAGTTCTACAAGTGTTTGGATGACTAACCCACTGGGACACTTCACCTTTCTTAAGCGTAGGTTTTCCAAAGCAAATACTGTATTTAACCTGAGCTGCTATCAGCAGAGGTGTGTTGCCCTCAGAAGATGTTTCTCATTGGTAATAGAAGTAAAGCAGTAGCTCATGTACAGGCTCTTTATTTAGTAGTAACACTGAGAATCACTAAAGCAATTGGCTGCCTAAAACTGGGAGGTCTATTTTGGATCTGTCACTGGTTTCACTCAGCTGCATCTTCTAAACTTCCTGCAACTTTTCATGACCTTGTTGAAAATACCAGCATTACTGGAGAAAGACTAACATCTCCTTTGTTTATTTTCTGTTAAAATAGGTTGATCTTGTCTTAATCTGTGACCCCAGTTTCTCGGTCTACTGCCTTTTAAATCATGTTGCCCCACTACCAATTAGTAGTTTTTCAGTCTTCACAGAGATGGATTTCTTTAGGCAGATATGTTGCTGTTATTTGTCCTTTGAGTAAAGATCCTTCATGTGTAGTGAACTTTAGTAGGCTTAGGGATAATAGTAATGTAAACAGCAAACATGCAGACATGTTCATCCAATGTTTTGTTTTGTTTTGTTTTTTTTTTCCATTTAAAATTAATTGCTTCAAATATAAATGGGAAGAAAATCTGTTTCCTTTTTTTGGTACCACTTCAAAGTTATGATCTGATTAGTCTAAACCCTTAATCCTTAATTAAAGCGTTAGAAAATGAGGCTCTGTTTCAACTTAATATAGATAGCTAGATAGGAAAAGATAAATGCCAGCACTGACAATAAAACAAGGATAGGTGTCCCTGCCCATAACACAATGTAAATAATTACCATGGCTGTTGTATAAAAGCTATTTATCTTATTTGATTTCAGAGTGTCATGAACATGATGCATGTTATAAGTATTCCATACTCATTAATGAAAGTGAATCCACTGTCATGGATACAGAAAGTCTGTCAATACAAAGGTAAGGAACAAGAATGTGCAAGAGGTGTGCTTGATAGTAAATATTAGAACTGCAGGTTGATGATACAGCTATGTAGCTTTTAGTACATTAGTACATTTAGTACATTAGTAATCTTCCCATTCTTCTTGCAGCAAAAGTTGCCTGTGTAAAATCCAGAGACATGCACTGGGCTTTGGTGGCACATCGAGATCAGAGAGACATCAACCTCTCCTCACTGCGTATGCTGATCGTGGCTGATGGGGCAAACCCATGTAAGCAATGCTCCTGCGCTCCAGTAGAGAGTTTTCTGTCTTGTGTTTAAAGTTTCAGTCTTCAGTCATCTCAGCTGAAATATGTACAAAATTTGTCTGCTGCAAACTATATGATATTTATGGGAATGATACTTAATTTGGGATTAAAAAAAATATGTTTTTCTTTAGCTAATCCTGAAGCAAACATGATATTCCACATAATGTAAGTTGTAATAAATCCAGTTTTGTTTAACCTGAAAGAATGAAGTAAATGGCCTTAAACTATAGCACAGTTCAGAACACTTCTTCTGAATGATGGCACTCAGATGCAGAAGTAACTGAGAATTTTAGGGGAATACTTATGCTATTCTAGAGATTGACATCTGGATCACTTCACGACAATTATTAGCATAAACTGCTTCTATTAAAGACACCAGAATACAGATATTCTATTTGTAGTTGTGTTTCTGTATTATATTTTCAATTTCCCTCACTCTAAAAAATAAAACTGAAGAAATTCATATTGTAAATCTAGCAGTAGTGTTTTTTCTATGTAAGCATAGTGAAAGGGCTTTATGCTCAAAAATAATCTTTATTCTCTGTAGGCATACACAATTCTCTATACATACATAGAGTTCTAGCAGCTATGACTCCTTTCCCTCTTTAAATTTTTTCTCTTGAAAAGCCTGTACATTCAATAGTAGGTTTACAATTTGAATAGCGTCATTTCAGAAATCAGATTATTTTTCTCCTCTGATATTTCTTTTTTTTTTCATCCCAGGGTCTATTTCTTCCTGTGATGCATTTCTCAATGTCTTCCAAAGTAAAGGTCTGAGACAGGAGGTGATTTGTCCCTGCGCTAGCTCGCCAGAAGCTCTCACTGTGGCTATTCGAAGGTACTGTGTTACACCAGTGACAACAGACCTGCTGTAGAATAGGTGTGGTAATTTGAAAAGAAATGGAGAAATTGTTCGAGTGTGAGTCTGCATACTTAACTTCTGAACGACACTTCTAGTTTTTGTTTATGTCCAAACACATACAAGAAGGAATTGTAGAGTAACAATTTAACTTCAGAGTGCTTTGTAATGTAGTTCCCATTTCTGTAATTTTATCTAATTTTAAATTAGACTGAAATGCAAAAGCTAATTCTGTAAAAAGCAGTGTTAAAATGCCACTGTAAGCATAAAATTAATTAAAATGTGGCAATTTAAGTGGGATTGCTCTTGAGGAAAAGCATGCTTCAAAGTATTCTGTTGAAAGAGAATTATGAGATTCTGCAGGTTGATTTTGGCTGACTGGTGCTTTTTAACCATTCATAGACTCTCAGTAATCATCTGGAAATGCCCTTGGAGTCTCGAGGATTTGTGCCAAGAAATAAAATAGATAAATCTACTAAAATTTATGTACATGAATGTTGGTATGCAGCAGTCGCCTGTCCTGAGGGTTGTAGTACACCATAAATGGCATAACTGTTTTCTGTTTTGGCACAGTTTTCCAGATGTTGTACCTTGAACAGTAGGCACTTTGTTTTTATGTTCAGATTTCTGCAGCCATTTATAGTTGTTTTACATGTTACAACATGCAGTATAGAACTGTAAAGCATTGTAATAGCATTAAGTAAAATGCTGCCTGCCACAAAGTTTTAAAATACACTGTCCAACCGAAATTTAATTTGATTTTCAATAAGCTTTCCAATGACACATCACAGGCAGAAAGACGTGAGGCCAAGAGCGTGGTCGTCTTCTAGCCATCTCATTATTGACTTAAAACATCTGAAAGCTCTCCATCAGGCACCTACTCTGTCCAGTTTAGTTGTCCTTCTGTGAACTACAGGATCTCAGAGAGCCCTTCATTCGGCTCCACCAGCTCGTTCTCAGCTTTATACCCAGGAGTCCGCTGTTCTCCCTCGCGTTGGGTTTCCCTGACGTAGGCTGTGCAGACCTTCACACTCTTCAGTGAGCTCTTCCTCATGCATGCAGAGAGGAGGTGGCAGGGCAACGGATGTCCCTTGTGTTGAGCACTGGTTAACAGGAGGGGGTGTTCATTTCCTGTGCTATGCTAGCCTTGGAAAATCTCCCCCAGATCTCAGGTTATGTATGATGTGGGAGAACTCACTGCATCTCAGCATGCAATGGCTGGCGTGCCATTTCTAGACTTAAGCTCTATGCATATAGCCACCTGGAGCACTAGAGATTCACTTTCAAATTAACTAGCGTTGAAAGCTTACATAAAAAGAAATTATTAGCACATAAAATAGTGGATAGTTCAAAAAATAAAAGGGCATTTTTATCTTCAGTGTGTTGCTGTGTAATTACAGAGCAGTTCTTACTACAGCGAATGTTAGTGAACACATACCTCCTTTTTTTGAAGTCTATTTAATGGTAGGATAATACCAGCTGAACTTGGGAGCTTTAGTATTTTTCATTTTACTCAAGCCTTCTCCACAGACAGTAAAGTCATTATCATAGAAGTTCCAAAGAGTTACAGCTGAAGTATGCATTAAAATGACTCCCTGCAGAGCACAGATCCAGCGAGCTCCCTGCTAATGCTCCAACTCTTTTAAAATCTATGATGTGATTTTACTGATCTTCCTATGAGGAAGAGTAACAAAACCAGTTCTCAGTTGAAATAGCTTTATAGTTTAGAAAAAGACAGTCAGTAATAAACTAATAGGTACTTTAGCCTTAGAACTGAATCACAAAGACCAATATTTAAAGGAGTATGTAATGCAAATAATTCTTTGTGTTATTCTCCTTTGGTTTATTGGATATTAGTCTGGACCCGCTTGCTTAAGGGAGTGCAAAAGTTTAAGTACAGGTCTGTTCCCATTTAAACAATGAAAAAAATCGTACTGTTAAAATGCATTGTATCTGCAAATAGCAGAGGTAACTGTTCTCGAAGTACTCTACAGCTACTCAAGTCAGCTTTGAAGTAGACGCACATTGTCCCTTTTTCGTGGTTAAGGAAACTAAAGGGCTAGGTTTGTCTGATGGTTAAAGCTAAATTGTCTTAGTATATGAAGTAGGTGGAATTACACCTTTGTTTAGTTGCTCCTACCTTAATCAAAGGATTTGTCTATATCTAGCAGGTAGTATACAGAATTCCAAATCCAGTAGTAGAAATACTGAATGTGTAAAGGAAATTAAAAAAATGTTAACTTTAAAGTTTATTATAAGTGCATTGGAATGGAGTTATTAGTTCAAGACAACCAGCACGGCTGCACTGAGGGCAAGTCCTGCCTGACCGACCTGGTGTCCTTCTGCACTGGACTGGCTACATGAGTGGGCAGGGGAGGAGCCATGCGTGTCGTCTGCTCGGCTGCTGGGAGGCCTTTGACACAGTCTCCCGCGGTACCCTTCCCGGTAAATGGGAGAGGAACGTATTGGGTGGGTGGACTGTTCAGTGGATGAGGAATTGGTTGGATTGTCACTTTCAGAGAGTAGCGGTCAAAGGCTCAGTGTCCAGGTGGAGATCAGTGACAAGTGGTGTCCCTCAGGGCTCCATACTGGGGCCAGTGCTGTTTAATAGCTTAATGTGTGACATAGACAGTAGAATTGAGTGCACCCCCAGCAAGTTTGCAGATGATACCAAGCTGTGTGGTACAATTGACATGGCTGAGGGACAGCATGCCATCCAGAGGGACCTGGCCAAGCTTGAGAAGTGGGCCTATGTGAACCTCATGAATCTGAACAAGGCCAAGTGCAAGGTCCAGCACCAGGGTCAGGTCCCCCCAGTATCCATACAGGCTGGGACACAATGGGACTGAGAGCAGACCTGCAGAGGACTTAGGTGTACTGGTGGGTTAAAAGCTGGACATTTGCCAGCAATGTGTGCTTGCATCCCAGAAAGCAAATCATATCCTAGTCTGCATCAGGAGAAGTACGGCCAGCAGGCTGAGGGAGGTGATTCTACCCCTCTGCTCCACTCTTGTGAGACCCCACCTGGAGTACCACATCCACTTCTGACATCCTCAGTACAGGCAGGACGTGGACCTATTAGAGCAGCTCCAGAGGAGGGACACAAAAATGATCAGAGGGCTGGAACACCTCTCCCATGAAGAAAGGCTTGAGACAGGCGGGATTTTTCAGCCTGGAGGAGAGAAGGCTCCAGAGAGACCTTGAGCAGCCTTTCGGTGCTTAAAGGGGGTTTATAAGGAAGGTGGGGACAAATATTTTAGCACGGCCTGTTGCAGTAGGACAATGGGTAATGGTTTTAAGGTGAAAGGAGCGTAGATTTAGACTAGGTAGAAGGAAGACATTTTTCACAATGAGGATGGTGAAACAGTGGAACAGGTTGCCCGGAGAGGTGGTCGATGCCCCATCCATGGAAACGTTAAAGGTTAGGTTGGATGGGCCTCTGAGCAACCTGCTCTAGTTGAAGATGTCTCTGCATATTACGGGGGTGGTTGGACTACATAACCTTTAAACGTCCCTTCCAACCCAAAATATTGTATGATTCTATGATTTATATATCATCTTTCCACATGATTTTTCTCTTTCTTCTTGGCAGAGATAGTTGTTTTATGGATGTTCCCGTGTGGCTATCATGGACAGGACAAAATAAGATACCGTATATTGTGGGATTGTTGCTGACAACATACTTTCTAAAATGATGTATAGATGGTGTCAGGTGCTTGGCTCCTGACCTCACTCCTCCATCCTGGTCCTCTGACTGTATTCCCTTTTGGTGTCAGATAGCTAGCTGCCTGCAAGAGGAGACTCAAGCACAGTTAACTGGGGTCTTGTTCAAGGATCCACCTCAGACTACCAGGATACCAGAAGTACTCTGAAATAGCAGCTCTGAAATGTCTGTCCTGTGGACCCTGGTTCCTTGGCACCAAGTCTTCCCTTTTGCACATCTGCTTCCATTGCACAGTGCTTCTTGCTAACCTGGGCAAAGCTGTTGTCTCAACCCAGGCCACAGCAAGTGTAGCTCTATTGACAAGTTCCCCAACATGATCCTAGGAGGTCTTGTGCCTCCAGCTTCCCTCTGTGTTACCCCGATCCTGTACACAGCCAGTGTCTTTCAAAGCTGCAACCACTCTTCTTTTTAGCACCCTTTGGATGCGATAAGTAATGCAAGATTTATGTGATGAAGGTCTAGGTGGCCTCTACTGCTGGAAGGTTGTGAGAAGCTCTTGTGTGCCTTTCTTCTCATAAGCAATAAAATGTGTGTTTTGGTGAGCAAGGGGGAGAGGAACTTGATCAATAATGTCGCTGAAAGTTCCTTTTACATGATAGGAATGTTATTTATCACACCTGCTTGTTTACTAGCACCATTTGTAATGCTCTAATGCATTTTCAAGCATGCCCACATCCTTCTTTGTTGACAATGTCACTTGAGAAATATGCCTCATAAAAGCTATTAATTGAAATTTATAGTGCAGATCTCTGCAAGGCTTACATGAGCATCATTGGCTAAAGCCCATCTAGTATTTCAAGCACCGTGGAGGTGAAACGTCATATTAAAGGACACGATCTGTTAAAAAACAGTTGTGTTATAAATCTGTTAAGAAATAGTTGTGCTATGATGATCTATTTAGAAAAAAATGCAGAATCTCGAAATAAATATTGTCTGTTTTACCCACCTTGAATATAGTTGGAACCTGGCTGGTCTACACGGATGCATTATCCACACTCAAATCAGCATCACAGTAGCTTCTGGTTTTGCATTTTAAAATGCAGGACACTATAGGAATCTTTCCAGACACGAAAAGCCCTGACATATTCCCTTGACTTAATATCTTGCATACGTCAACATTCATTTGCTCAAGCCACACTCTACATACACATAATTATTCCACTGATACAGCAGGCGTTTTTATATTGAAACACGTTGACAGACAGCTTGTGCTGATGCTGTGGAATTGTACAGCATGTCAGCAGTGAATCTGGGCACGCTCAGGTGTTGCAAAGAGGCTGCATCCACAACATTTTGACCATGACTGATGAAGGTGTAATTTGTTTTAATTTTCATGGGATAAATTAGAATTGGAAGAATTCAATTATATGCACTGAAATAAAGACAGTAAAGTCCTTGCAGCTTCCACAGATACTTGGCAGTGTATCTATTACAGCCTAATTTCTTCTGGTTAGTAATTTTAAATTATTTATTAGTATTGGGAGTGGTAAGTCATGTCTGTGATTTAAACACAGCAAAGTTGTATCCTAATCTTGACATTGATACTAGTATGCTAGAGTTAGGCTTTTAATCTGGCAAATGAGTTTGGCTTCCTAGGTTGCCCCAAAGTAGGTAACATATAGAGAGTTAATCAAGTTATTTGCTGATCAGTTCCAAATACTTAGGGTGCAGTCTCCCTGCACAGTGTCTGCACTGCCTTTCGGTGTTTTTAAAACAAGGCTAAACGCCTTTATTTGGGTAATCAAACAATCTTTATAAATTTGAAAATTTATACAAGTTGAAAATTAAATACAAGTTGTTTTGGGTAAATGTGAGATGTTACTTTTATCTCTGCAACCCCATATATGTGGGTGGCTACTGAATGGGATAGTTGAGAGACACAATTACTGAGAAATGAATGAAAAATGGAGTTCTGTCAGGTCTAGTAGGAGAAGAAAGAAAGTGAAATATTAAACTCTAAAATGGAGAGATTGCAATAGTATTTGCAGTAGTGGTCCATTAAAAATAAACAAATGCTTACATCTGCTTGATGGAGCACTGATGTTATAACCCCTGACTGCAGGCCAACAGACGACAGCAATCAGCCACCAGGCAGAGGAGTTCTGTCCATGCATGGTCTCACTTATGGAGTGATTCGAGTGGACTCTGAAGAAAAGCTTTCTGTTCTAACTGTCCAGGATGTTGGCTTAGTGATGCCAGGAGGTAAGGAGCTTTCTTTGAAAATTCCTATGTTTCATCCATTTAAGAAATTAGCTATAGACAGTCATAGGTGGGCGTACTTTGCTGTTAGACCACAAGCTTTGGGATTAGAACATGTGTACCTGGAAACACTGTAGTCCAAAAGCATTACCTTATTACCTTGGTTTTGAAATCCCAAGATTTCTTCTCTCTGTTTACCTCGGTGGCTGCCTTTACTTCCTTTAGTGGTGTGCTTCAAACAACCTGTCACCACATCAGAACATCCATTCCTTTAACTCTGAGATACAGGTACAGAAAATAATGAAGTTGCATTCTGAATTCTGGAGGCTGTACATAAATATCTATAAGCCTGACCCAGGTGAGACTGGGGAGTGAAAGTTTTTATAAGCTATGCTAAGGATCAACCAAATTGCTCTCTGAAGGCTTGCAGAATGTTTTTCCAAAGATCTTGTGCTATCGCCCAGTTATTAGGAAGAGAAGGTCTGCCTCCTATCAACAGTCCATATTGATAAATTCAAACTGAAACCGGTGCTTATAAATATGAAGATAAGATTTTCATAAGAGAGCTAGATTTTAAATAAGGTATTACAGAGACTAGGAAAGGGTAATACTGTAATTTTTCATAAGAGAATGTCTGTTACACACCAAAGGTGTAAGACATAATGATGCATCTCATAAAATTTCAGTTGAACAACTTAAAGGAAGATGATTGGTTGTTGTCTAATGGTTACCGCATAAGATGTTATTATAGATGTGCCATTTTGCACTTCACACTATATTCTGATTGTTTTAATAGAAGTACATGCTGCTGCTTATCCTCAGAGTGAGAGAAAGGTCATTTAAGATACTTTACACTTGTACTTAAAAAGATGTGATGATTCATTTCTGGTCTCCCTTGGCTATCATAACCTCTTTCCAACTGCAAAACCTAAACATGCTGGACTCCAACTCCAGGGGTTATAGCTAGAGCAGCATACCTGACTCTTACTCACATGGCTGAAACATAAAATAGTGCTTTTTCCTCAGATCAGTGCTTTCTAATCTCTCCTGTTGAGCTCCTGCTGCCTCTGCAGTCTTGCAAGACTGGTGAGAGGGAGTCTGAGATCTGATAAATTCTTAGTGAAACAGCCTACCAGTCTGCTAGAATATCTTGATCTTTCACATGGTGGTACTTGCTACTTTGTGAGAGGTGGATTTCCTGGTTGCCTGCCTCCCTGGCAATGTATTTATTATCAAGACTTCCATTAGGATATTTCATTTTGCACTGACTGTGGTAAATCTGGTGTTCAATATGCAAAGCTGGGAACGCAATCACATTTCACAGCAATATTACAGATCAACTGAAGTTATAGAGAACAAGGCAAATTAGGTTTTGTTATCTGTGTAAAGAATGAGTTTACTTAGATCTTTGCATCCTTTTTATAAACATTATTTATAATTAAGATTAGATAATGTTGAACACCTTCATGTGTGAGAAACTGATTGTTAGACATGAATCTAGATGTAATTTGTCTCTTTATGTCATCTCCACCACGATGTCTTTCCCACAATATTTATGTTATCCTGCAGTTTGTTTTATAATATTTTTTTAAATTCCTGTCCTCTCCCTCTAGCTATAATGTGTTCAGTGAAGCCAGATGGAATTCCTCAGCTCTGTAAAACAGATGAAATAGGAGAACTTTGTGTATGTGCTATTGCAACGGGTACATCATATTATGGACTCTCGGGCATGACCAAAAATACTTTTGAGGTAAGTTGACCTAAAAATGCTGTATAAAATCCCTCCTTTTTAACTTTTTCTATTTTGATAAAATATTTTACATAAAATACTGATAGTAATAATATCAGAATAGCAGTGATAATCAGTACTTGTGGCTTGGGACTTGTAATCTAGGCAGATAATCTGCACTGAAGCCTATTTCATTAAGTGGAATGGTAGATCTTTGTGTAGGTTTAGTTTTGACTCTGAAGAGCTTTTACTTTAATTTTGAAAGAAGATACTGGGGGCTGAAACAATCAGAAGGAAAGCAGGAAGAAAGACAAAGTTCAAAAGTTAATACTGTACAACTCTGTGAGTGACCTAAGTGCAGAATTTGATTGGTGCAAACAGTTGTAATGCTGCTGGGTATCTTTAAAAAGCAGTTTCCAACATTTCCACAGTTCAGCCAGTATTAAAGGCTTGCATTTATACAGAACCCTGACAGACGTATTCTTCAAGAGGTATCTGAATAGCAAAAATACCTTTTCCTAGTTAGTCCCCACCTTCTTTTGTTTGAATTGCCTTTGGTGAAAGCCTTCTTGCTTTGTGGAACCTGTTTTCCAGTAGGTTTCAGCTCCAGTGCAGACAGCTGTATTGATAGCTCTTTTGTACCTGCTCACTTGTTATCATTAACTTCTGAAGCCACTATGAAAGGCTGATCAGAAAAATACTGGAAAAAAATTGAGATGGGATTTTTATTGTTCTGATCCTTTTCTCTTTTAATATTTGAGACAAAAAAATTAGAAAAATACATTAACATTTCCTTTAACAAATGCTCTGGTATTACCATTCTTAATAGACTAAACATGAATAATATCTCTTGCAAAATGCAGATCTGAATGGTGTGAACACTATACATTAAATAATTAATGGAAACTAGTGCATCCAGTTCTCCATCCTGCTATTGAAACCAGGAGTCCTGCTATGCTATTGTGATCTGAAATTTGTTGATAGCTGATTGCTGTGCTACAAGTGCAATTGGCAATACCCAGTGTGAATGATAATCCCAGATTTGATGTATCTCAGGGTAGAAGGGTACTTACATGTGTCTTGTAGTACTTACTGTAATTGTAAAATCATTCATAATTCATAACTGGATCTGCAGTTTAACAGCATATTTAGATTGATATAGACTTATTCCTAATGGTAAGCAAATAAATGTCCTCTGAGTGAGCAGAACCACTCTTTTTTAAGTTAATCATGTTCTTAGAGGCCCTCTCAAAGTGAGCCTCTTTTTTGTTTTACTGTGTAACTCATGTTGCAGATATTAGAATCAAACATTTTTCTTTTCCTGAAATGAATGATGGCTGAGGATGTATAAGCATTAAATCTGTTCAGTAGGAGTCACCCATAGGCATCTGGCAGCAGCATTTGACCTTTCTTTTTAGGTGAGACTCGAAGGACAATATATAGGCCTGTTCTTCTACTTGCCATTGTCTTAAATAACTTGCCTTTAGACTATTGCAGTTTGAAGAAGCAATGGCAGGAAAGTGTGGTTGTGTCAGAATGCAGCTCAAAGTAGCTCATGTGACAGAAGGACAACACTGCTAGTTAGGATAGAAGAAATGGTAGAAAACTTCCTATGGGAGTCATGTATCTGTCTGGTGTTCAAACATTTAGAGAGGCTCTCTATTTTCACTTTTAGACATGATACAGAAGGTACTGTGCAGACTTAATTGACCTTAGACAAAAATGTGGTCAGCTGCAAGAGTCATTAATGTGCAGTACCTTAAAATAGCTCCACTTCTGGCCAGCTTATTTCTCTATACTGTTCTGGAAATGGGCATGAGGTGCTAAAAAGAACCTCTATTGTAATTTTTACAATTTAATCTCTCAGTAACCTATACATAGGACCTCAGGTTAGCTGCACTCTGCACAGCAGGTGTTTTTATTCAATACTGTTGATGCTAATTTATATGTTTTTTTAAGGTCATAAATAACTTATAGAGCCAGGTTAGGGAAAAAGTGTGTAGTGAACAGTGGGATTGAACTTGCTGGCACTCAGGTACTGAAAGTGACACAGCCCAGTCTAGGAGTTTCCTGACACTCCCTTTATGAGTAAAGAGCATCACCAGCAACCTATTTACTTCATTGCTGAAGAGCTATCTGAAAGAGTATGCCTGAAATATTTTGCAGTATGATCTCTGTGTGTAAAGTTGAAGACCTGTGCTTCTGTCTTACAGGTGTTTCCTATGACCAGTTCTGGTGGTCCTATAACTGAATATCCTTTTATAAGGACCGGACTGCTGGGCTTTATAGGACCAGGTGGGCTTGTCTTTGTTATCGGCAAAATGGATGGTTTGATGGTTGTCAGTGGAAGAAGACATAATGCTGATGACATTGTAGCAACAGCACTGGCCGTGGAACCAATGAAATTTGTCTACAGGGGAAGGTTTGACCCTTTCTTTTCTTATCTTATGTAGACATCTTTATTGTGCTTAGGCCAGGTGTACATGAGCCGAAATGCCTTCAGAAGGTGTTGTCTAATCTGCACTGTGGTTTCCCTTTGTTGCTGTTCACATTGCTGCAACCAGGAGACAGCAACCAGGAGACTGTGTTGAGGCAGACTTTAGATACAAAGATCCAAAACTGTGATTATTAAAATATACAGTTGAATGGCTGGTTAATTCTGAAGGTGTTGACTCAACAGGGTCCTTTCTGTCCAAGTTGAGCATTTCCAGTATGCCTAACACTGAAGTTCTTGAACTTGACAGCTGTTCCTTGTGTGACCTTCCTCATGTGCTGAAACTGAGCAGGAGAAGTCTAAAACTTCTGAAGAGCCGAGTGCAGTCACCTGCACTCACATTTGGGCACCTGGCAGACCTCTCACAAAATGACGTTGCAATTACTGTCTTCTAAGATGAGACCAAAGAAGGTGCTTATGCTGGCTGTTATATAACAGCTCAACAACCACCTGGGGCCCAAGTTCAGTGCTTCTCTTGTCCTAACAAGATTCAGTTCTTCAACCCTGCTGTGACATTATGCCTGTATTTACATGATGCTAGAACAAATATTTATCCTCCAGAAGTTACCCCAAAGTGTTCTTATTTCTTTTTGCCCATAAATAAAATACTAATTGATGCACCAGATGTCTCAGGAATAAATAACAAAATCACAGTTATGGAAGATTAACTTAGAGGACAGGTTTTTCTGTCTGTCCTGGCACTTAATACTCTTCCTTCCTTCTCTTCTATAGAATAGCAGTGTTTTCAGTGAGTGTGCTGCATGATGAAAGGATAGTTATTGTTGCTGAGCAAAGGCCGGATTCCACAGAGGAAGACAGTTTCCAGTGGATGAGTAGAGTTCTCCAGGTAATGCTCTTTATGCACATTTGGAACATATTTTTTCTTGCTTTGTATGATTTTTATTGATCTTTCAGGCCCCCAAGGTAACTGACATTTGTCTTTGAGTAATTGTAAGTCCACCTTCAGTTGCACTTGCACCTAATGAGCACAAAATTAGGTTCTTCTGAGTGACAGTTCCTATCTGGGCTGCACATATCCAGAGAAGTTCCTGTTCCTAATCAAAATGCTATAAGAAGACAGGGATGAATTGCAGTAAGCAATAGCAGGGCGAGAGTAACATATGGTTATAAGGATATAATCATTCATCACTTCAAAAGGGTAATGAGCAAATGTAGTATATACTTTTATTGTCAAAAGCTACTGGAGTTTCTTACTAAACAGTTATTGGCACTGATATGGAGTTGACCTCATCAAAAGTAGATATACATATCTGACCTAGATCACCAGATATTTTTTTTAATCATTGTTTCTAGTGCACTGTGTTTATAGCTAAAATAAACTGAATGAAACACAGCCTAAAAGTGCCGATTTCTCTCCACTGAAATGAAGTGATTGATTAGCTCAGATGTAGGTATCTGCAATGAGGTTATCTATCTGCATAGAGGACACATATTGCAAGGAATCCCGTTAGAGCTGTCTGGTGTATCATGCAAGGCACATAGCACTGTGATAAAACCCACCTTGGTGATGTTGTTCAACAGTTTGACCTGAAGACTAAAAAATTCTGATCTTACATATTGCAGTCCAAGTTAAGACAATATCATTACCATACTCAAAGTTTTTTCAACTCTTAATATCTGCACACAAAAAAATAGATACATTAGATATCAGTCATGTTCTGTCTCCTCCATCTCCATGGTTAAGCCCATTCTTACTCAAAAGCAATAGTGGAGATATAGTCAAATAGTCAATAGTGGAGATATAGTCAAATTAAGTCTGTCTGTTGCTACATTGTGAAGTGGTCTCAGTTCTGTCTGTAGCAGGTTACCTGTTGCTTCCACTTCCCTTTCCTACCTTCCTTTCTGTCCTTCCTCAAGGACTCTTCTCAGATAAACATATTGTAAGCATCTTTTTTAATGCACCCAAGAGTCAAAGAAAAAGATCCCACGCAATTGAGAGATATTTTTATTCATTATTGCTTTGTACTGAATAAGAAACGGAATCTGTCTACTGTATCCTTGAAGAAACTGAAGAAATAAGGTTTCATCCATCTCAAGACAGGTTTATCTGCTCTCTACATTCACAGTAGATCTAAATTATTACCAAGAAAAGCTAGAACCTCTAGCTTCACCATCACGCAGAAAGCCTTTGAAGCACCAGGTAGCACCTAGGTCAACTCTTGTAGAAGGAAAGGCCTTTGGATTGCCCATGCTTCAGCAATTCTTATCAGGTAGCAAGCTCCTAAAGAAGGGGTTTGAACTCTGAACTTAGAATTCTCCTGTTTGGTCAGTTGAGCATTTTATTACTTCTACAGAAATCCTGTCTTATACTGTCATAGCCAATAGAATTCAGTGCTGAACACTGTAGGAGTAAATGTGTCAAGTTACTCCTGCCAGAAGTTAGTCCTGTTACTCTGATTATGATCAAGTCACAGCAGTGTCTGAGAATCTTAGGCCATAAATCAAAGTAAACACTTGTCTGGCTGCTTTCGTCACCTATGCATGAAGTCTGCAACTCTGGCATGCATCACTGTGGGAACAAGAATTTTCTGGTTCCATTTGAGCTGAGAGTGGAGACGGAGGAGAGAAGCCAGGAACATGTAGGATCCTTTGTGCCTCCTTCCTGATCCGAGTTTTAATGGCAGGTGTAAGGAAGCAGTAACCAGTTACATCTGAATCATCTGCTGGTCATGAGCGATGTGACCGTACCACGCTTGTGTCATGGCTCTCAGTGGCATCCCTGATAACAAACTGCCAAATTGCTACTCACTTCTCACCGTGTTTGTGAGACTCATCTGACACCTTGCGTGTGCCGCCTGTGCCAGCCCTGCCCTCCGCTGCCTGCTGACTTGCCCTGTAACCACTTTCCATCAACCTGATGTCAGTTATCCTAGCCTACCACTACTAAAATTGCAATGTTTGCAAAATGAGTGATTGCTTTATAATTATTTCTTTCTTTTGAAATCAAATCAAAAAATTAAGCAAACAGAAGCCAAAAGTAAAGTATTACTTAGGATCTCTGTAGAAGTAATCAGTAATTTATTGGTCTGCACTTAAGTACAAAACTATAAATGATTATTTGATTCTCAGAATATAGATTGTATCTTCAAAGCAACAGACATATGCATTTGCTTTTCTTACAGTTAAAAATTGAAATTCAAGTTAAGTAAATTATATTTTTGAATAACTACTCATTAGAGATGCTCTCTGTAATTTGTTTCTCGCTCTGGGCAGGTGTCTGAAGTTGTCTTTCTAAGTTGCTGCAATTTTTTCTAACCAACATAAGGAAAATAACTAGTTAAAATGTGTATGCAATTGAAATCTAAGTGCATGGCTATTCGTGTTTACCTAAATAAATTACTTATACTGCACATTATAGATTTTTCAGAAGTTATGCAGTTTACTCCACCTGTCAGACAATTAACATGATTACTAAAAGATTCAAAGATGCTTATTTTTCAGGTTTTGATTCAAGAGATTTTTTTTCAGTTGGCTACTTTTGTAGTTTTCTCTCATATTGTTGTCATTTCCTATTCTTGCCTGACAATCTTCCACACAGTAATCAGTTATTATCCTAGAAAAAAAAAATAAAATTCATAAGCTACATGCATTAGTGAGGATATAGTGATCTAAGTGCAACCTTTGAGATTTTTCTTTGCTCTGCAAGATGGACTGGGTATTAATTTGGTAGGACTCCTTTGAACTTTATTTCTGAGAAGTGCACAGGTTAAAATCAGTTTCACATGGGTTGCCAGTCCAGCTTAGTAATAGATCTCCAGGATGTGTGCTAGTAACGTGTCCCTAGGAGGGATGCCTGGGTAGCATTTCCTAACAAATTTCTGTGTATTTATCACCAGTTTTTTATTTGCTCTTTTATCTTCTGGAATGAGTGTAGTAACAACAGTGTTACATTTCTGTCCACCTGCTCCCAGTGAAAAGAATCTCCTTGTCACTGACACTTCTCAAGTGTCTTTCCATTGCCAGTTAATTATTAGGGTTTGTTTTATGCAGTAATTCAGAACAACGTGCTTATTAGAGTGATGAAAAACTAGCCTGTCATTAAAATCAACTTCCTGCTTTTTTTAGGCCATCGACAGTATTCATCAAGTGGGAGTCTACTGCTTAGCACTCGTACCAGCAAACACACTTCCCAAGACACCGCTGGGAGGAATACACCTGTCAGAAACAAAACAGCTCTTCTTGGAAGGATCACTGCATCCTTGTAACGTGCTGATGTGTCCCCACACATGTGTAACAAACCTGCCTAAACCAAGGCAAAAACAACCAGGTAAGATGAGTGGAGGCAAAGGGACCATGGCTTAATGTTATGTGGAGCAAAGTCAAGTAGCTGTTAATGCGGGTGAGAATAAGCTCCACCAGCTGTTCCTGTTCAATATTCCAGGTGTTAAGGACATCATTGGTTTTGGCAGAAGCTAGAAGTACTTTCACAAAGAATGCAAGGAAAAATACTCCAAAAAACAAAGATCAGTAAAGATGAAGCCATTTATATCACTCTACAAGGCAGTGCTGAGACCGCACTGGTCAGTTATGTTTAAAGAAGATGGACTGAAACTGAAACAGAGAAAGATAAAATCTTGACTTATTTGACAGCTGAGTTTGTAAAGTAGAAATAGAGAGGAAGAGGACTGTTGACACTAAACAACAGTGTTGGAAGAAAAGCAAATACTAAAAAACTAGGCATGAATAAATGAAACTCAAGAGTTAGTATTATGCTTTTTACCTGAGTAGGAAGGCTCTGGATTATCCTTACAGCAGGTATATTCGAGGGAAAACCCCAACTAGTTTTAAGATGCTTCTTCAGAAGTTCTGCCACACTTTATGAAGAATATTGGCTGAAATGGTACAGCAAGACACAGACTCAAGAAACTGAGAAAGCCCTTGTAGCCTGCTGTGTGTAGTCCAGTTGCTGGTTACTCATGCCCAATGACCAAAAAAATTTTAGCAAATTTTTTACTTTGTATCCAATTGCAGATTTTTTTTCAAGGATTTCTGGATCTGTAGGTTTAAGACCTGAATTCAGCTACATTAGACTAAGCGTTGGTTACTTTCCATTTTGAAAACAATCTCAGACATCACAGACTAGAAGTAAAGTCTGGTATGAAATGCAGATGATCTCCATGCTGGAGAAGCAGAAAACAAATGTTGACATGAGCATAAATGGCATCTGTAAGACAGGAGTTTTCCCATAATGGCAGCAACAAAATATCTGTGAAATCCACCTTATGGAGTAGTGTCAACCATGACATCTTCCTTTCTTCTGAAGTTAACTTATTTTTCTTCAGTCTCTACCTTTTGCTAAAGGACTTGCTTATTTTCTATCATGTGCACCATCTGCCTTCCTAATCCTTGTCACTTCATGTCCATAGCATTTCAGCATTGCTAATACAGATGTAACTTAGCCCAGGGAAGAGAAGGGAGAAATAGGAAGATTGTCCCTGAAGCCTGGATACAACTCATCTGGTTTTAGGCGCTTGAATGAACATGCCTAAATTAGGAGCTGAATTTTCCAAAGATTCCTCATGCCAAGGCAGACAAGATGTGTGTCTGGCTGTAGAGAGCCCATGTTAGATAGGCTTCTCAGTCAGATGTGTTTAGAGAGGATGAATCTGGGCCTACGTATGTTCCAGCTACTTCTGGTGCATTGACCAAAGTTTGTATCAGCAGAGACATGCTTAAGGTCTGGTGTTATGGATAGCAATGATATCACGTAATGCAAAAGAAATGAAAAGAATTTTCACCCACAAATGAAGGATTTTTAATACACTTAGTACATTTCTGCTTTGTTCTAGAAATTGGCCCTGCCTCTGTGATGGTGGGGAACTTGGTCTCTGGAAAAAGAATTGCACAGGCCAGTGGCAGAGATTTGGGGCAAATAGAAGATAATGACCAAGCCAGAAAGGTAAGTTAAAACTTTTCTGATACGGCTTATATTTAGCTAGGTAGCATCAGGACACCCAGCTGTATGTAGATTGTAGCATTATTATTGCAGAATTTGCTGATGGCTTTTTTAAATTCACACTAAAATAATTCAAAACCCCTTTTACAGATAGATATAAAATAGATATGAGGAGGGATCACTGCATTTCATTTATATGGATTTTTTTTAATAGGATTACAGGGGACAATAGAACAAACATTGTGGAAATTGTTAATGGGGCTTCTACCAGAAATCACTTTCTATTATGTCTTTTTACTAGTCCAAGTGGTGTCCAAAGAATTTTGTTTCCATATATGGTCCTGGCCTTATTTGCTGTTACTTTGATCATGTAAAATTAAGTTGAAATTCAGCTCTTTTGAGGGCTTATGTGAGTAATTAAATTTGTAAGCTCTAAACTGTATAAATATATATGTATTTCTGGTAAGAAAAAGAGAAGAAGCTGAAGAATTAAAGTTGTGCTTAAATGCAGAGAGATCAGTAAGAACTGTTTTATTGTTTTGAAAGTATATGTGGTAATATATCGTAATCCCAGCAGTGGTGTCACTTCCAAAGAGGCCACTGCTACCATGCAAAAGGACCGTGCTATAAATATGCATCATGACAAGAGAATTAATTCATGTTTAGTGCTTCTGGGTATTGATGGAAAAAGTAGCATATAAATAAGAAAGACATAACTGAACTAGCAAAAATAGTTACCTGTCCTTTTAAAGGCAAAAAGTAATTTAGTGTCCTGGCTATCACTCTGTTTTATTTTAGTTCCTCTTCCTCTCAGAAGTGTTGCAGTGGAGAGCTCAGACCACTCCTGACCACGTGCTTTACACTCTGCTCAACTGCCGGGTGAGCTCAGCCTGTTGGTATGGAAAATGGCACGTGGTGTTTCAGCTGCACCTGCTCCTGCTATGGCTCTACACGACCTTTCTCTTTCTTTTCCCATTAATACTCTGCTCTTATATTTAATGTTCACTGGTGCAGAAAGGAAAAGAGAATAATCATGGCCAGTTGTCAAAATATAAATTGCTTTTGTATCAGACAGGGTGCCTTGCACATTTCTCATTTCTTTTTCCACTACCTATATGTTGTAGGTGAGCTGACACTGCAAATCTGTTTCAATACTGATCATTCTATATGAAAGAGTAGTATTTTAATACTGCTCACCATTCTGTTTTCCAATTTGAAAAGCACAGGCTTGGTAAAATCAAATTATTTTCCCTAAATAAAACAATTGTTGTTGGTTTTGAGACTGGATCATCAGGGGGAGGTGTGAGAATGGGGAAAGGAAGTGAAGAGAAGAGAAGAGGAGATATGTCCAGAATCCAGCCAGGTCTGTCGAGGATCACTGAGAAGTCTTTCCGCATAGCTTACAGGAGGTGCCAGCCTGGCACAGCATTTCATTGCTTATCAAAAATGAATTAGTGCATGTCACATGGCACAGAACTTGGCTTTACTAAGTGGGTGATTAAAGGCTTCCTAAATTATTGTAGATGACAAACCAATAATTCCCAAGACTGCTGTAGAGAATGAAAGTATGATTTCAAACCATCCCATCACAGTACTTCGTAGATACATCTGTCAAAACTGGGAAACATATGTAGTGTGTGAGGGTCTCCAGGAGAGGAGGGGTCTGGAATTGTGCTCTTCCACTGGTGCCTTCTGGAGTAGCTGGTGTTGTGTCAGCCCATGTGATCTCTCAGCAACTTGGATGGGTTCTTAAGCCCCCAGTAATTTGTGAACCTCTGTGAAATGACCACTTACTGTATTTACAGGATAAGCTTTCCCAGCCTATATTACAGTGCTGGTACCAGAGGCTACTAATAAGTCATTGAATGACCTCTTTAAAATTCAGTGTAATAGCTAGTATTGTGTGAATGTGTGCAATGTAGCAGGTAATAGTGAAGTAGTAATGTAGTTGTCTGTGGCAGAGTAGAAAACTTGAGAGACAAAGCTATTTATAGTTTCAATATTACACTGTTAAGGTAGTGCATTGTTCTGTCCTGTAAGTTAGGAGCAAAGATGCTGTGAGAAAGAGACAGGGCTACATACTGTCCCATCTCCTCCACATGGGCTGTTGCTTTTCGGTTTTAAATAAAGCCACACTTCCCATGCTGGTGGGAGGGTGCAGTGTGCAAAACAAGGATTAACAAAATAATTTCTCATTCCATAGTAGTGAAAAATAGTTGAATTTTGAAATTGAGTTTCTCCACTACTCAGTGTGGAATATCTTATCATATGAAATTTGTTTTAGAGATATAATGCTTTATTGGGAGATTTAATGTCTTGTGGAAAAGAGTGACAAGTTTGGCAGGATTTATTCTAGGCAAATTTTATTACCCATCCTGAATTTTAGTTCTGGTTTGTAAGTTTTTGCTGTTTGTCCTTCTTGCACGTTGTCTGTACACTTTGTTCAAAAACATCCAGGCATCTTGCAGTGGATGACTAACAGAAACCCACTGAGAGTAGTGTTTTCCTGTAACCCAAGCTTTTGGAGAATTTGGAATATTTCTAAATTAGCGCAGTGCTTTATTTTTAGTGTGTGTCATCAAGGATTGCAACACCTCAGTATTGCAGGACACCTCTTATAAAAGACCCAAAGGGAATAGTTGCCTGATGCTTGCCAATGATTCTTGTTCAACAACAGGATTTTCCTTTGCAGCACTTCATATAAACACTGTCTTTCTCCTGGTTCACATGCAACAAGCACCAGAAGTCTTAAACATAAACAAGTGTTGCACAAATTTACATGTTTTGCAGTAATTCCCTTTCGGTGTCAGTGGAGCCTATGCTTCTCTTGTATGTGGAGATATAAAGGGTCCTTCTTCCCATGACTGTGCAAACAGGCAATTTATTGAAAGAAGCACGTTCCTATTGGCAGCTCTACGAGGACACACAGACCTCAGGTTACTTCGGCTGTACTTAGGATTGGACAGAAGTCATCTCAAGTCCAGCATCCGTATAGCTGTTTATGTCTTCAGAGGAAGCTTTCATAGTAAAAAGATCTCATTGTTCAGAAAACTGATGAAATTGCCTGAAATGCATTTCAGTAGGTGTGACCCCTGAAGATGGTGAAGAGAAATGTTAAGCCCTGACCTTGTCCTCTTAATTTTCAGTTAGGTTGTCTTCTTTGCTGACAGTTTGTAATAAAGTTTGTAGATGCCAAGTAATGCCTGGTAGCTTGCCACTGCTTCCAGTGCTAGACCTTTATCAAACTGCTCTCTCCACTCTGAAGCTTGTGGTCAATAAATACTGTGGTAGTGTGGGGAATGATGGTGGTGGATAGAAACCAGTAATCAGGCCAAATGGTTATTTTATTCCTGGCCTTGTTAAAATAGAGTGTAAAGAACATTTCTTTAGAAAATTACCTTCTTCCTTTTGCTCTTAGTAAGCATAGTAAGACAATATTTTTGATTGTGTTGCATTGTGGTTTTGTTATATTGTTCTTTTAAAGCGTGTGTATATGCATGTATATTTCTACCTTTTTTCCCCCCTTTTTTTGTCAGATTCCCTATTTTTAAGTGAACTTAGTGGTTGTGATAGATGCCAAGTATATCATAGCAGTACTGGAGACTGAAATCCTCTTTCCTCACAGAACACATGCACAAGCAAAGGTGCAGAGCCCTTCCCCTTCTGCCCTGTCCCTTAATCTCAGCCCAGACCTGGCCACGTCAGCAATAGGCTATGTCAATCTGTGTCTTGCATGTTCATTTTTAGACTTCTCTTCTGAGGTGTTAGCTGTGGTAGTGAATTTTGTGGTGCCGATGTATCTTTCTCTAAATGACTATTTGTGTGTGCATATCTACACACATACATGTATTTAGGAAACGCAAGGACCATAACACTCATCCAATTTAAAGCACTGTATCTGTTTGATAATGAGGGATTAGTGTTATTTGAAGTGCTTCAAAAAGCTCAGTTCTGTAGAATATTTTGTTTTCATGCTGACCAGAGTTACTCAAATTCAACAAATGCATTTCTTCTCTATTTCATTTATGTTCATGTACTTAGATTTTGTTCCAGACTAATTCTTTTGCCCATCGCAAAGTATTGTTTTCTCCTGTGTCTTTTGTCTCATCTTTAAAGTATTTCTGCTGTGCCATTTGGCTTCACTCCAGCATGCAGCCAACCAAGTGCACTGTTCAGGATTGCTCTCCACAGATTCTCCAGATACTCCAGGCTGTAGCAGGAGTGCTGCCTGTGTAGCAAGGGAAGTGCAGATTCCATGGGCAGGATATTAGCATACTACTGTACTCCCTTGGTTAGGGTGAAGACACTGTTGAGGGCAGAAGGCACAGAGAAAGGAAGAGAGGACATTCCTCTGATTTACAGCTGTCTTTTTTCCTTCTGACTAGTTTGGCATAAGGCTGAAGGTTTCTGTATTTAAGTTGTTTTCATGATGTATTGTGGTTGCGCCTCACCTACAACCTTCCAAGGTGCAGAGGAAAATAGAGTTTCAGCACGATGTGTTACCTTCTGTGACATTTATCTTTCCTCCTGTGCAGGGAACAATAGCCAACTCCCTAACGTGTGTCCAGCTACATAAACGAGCTGAGAAGATAGCTGTCATGTTGATGGAAAGGGGACATTTACAAGATGGAGACCATGTGGCTTTGGTTTACCCACCAGGTAAAGAACAGCCATGTTGCCACCCTGGTAGTCCTGGATATTATTGAGATCCTTGAGAACTGTGCTGCCCTGGTGGTGTTACCAACCTGTAAACCATGTTAATTGGCAAAACACTAAATATTTCCCTTATGTACATTTCTTTGGACTTAGTCAAACACATTCAAAAGCATTTCTCTTCGCATATGTGCATAGATACTATTTTTTGGGGTTCATATAAGATTAAACTGTGGGTTTAGAACCTGTCTCTTATAAGCAATCATATTTAATTACTGCTTTTCTTTTAGCGTGCTGGAAATATGCTATTTTATGAGCACATAGTTCTCCTAAAACATTCCACGTGCTGAGTGTTCTTAGATTCACCTGTTGAATTCCCTCTTGAAAGTTCCATGCTTCATAAGGGTAAAGCAGCAATGCCTAGGAAGCAACCCATGTTTTTTTAGAGTAGAAGTATGATTAATAAATAGCAGATGATTAAGAAATACCAAATCATAATCACTCGTTTTCTCTATAGACCCTTAACCTAGACAACTTGCTGTGGCTTAGATTTTCATCCTTTGACATAAGGGCTTTTAAGCTTGTGTTAACTGGTACCATGTTTGATATTTGTGCTATTCTTTTATCTTTAGTATTTCATGTGTGTTAGTGAAATAGTCTGATTTAAGTAAATCAGATTTAAAATAAATTTAAAAAGTAAATCTGATTTAAATAAATAGTCTGTATTGTAATACTTGTTTTGTAAGGGCTGCAAAATACTGGTTAGTCTTTATAGGAGTAAATTCTCAACAGTTAAGATGAGTAAACCTTTCAACAAAAGGAGACTATTATTTTAATCTTAAGTTTTTATTTTCTGTATTTCACTTCCCATGAATAAAGCATTTTATTGAAGGAACAATTACCTACAAGTACTGCAGATCCTTTCCCAGTGAAAGAATAAAAGAACTCCCATTGTCATCTTACCACAGCCTGTGTACAGCACCAGGGAGCTATCAAACTACAGTACTCACGGCATCTTTGTGCTGCTCTGTGTTCAGCCTCCTCAGTTAGCCTGAAGTGTGCTGTTCACTGTCTGTCACCTGCAGCCAATATTTATACAGAAAAACATCTAATTTTATGTTAGAAGCAGGATTTGAAAATCATGACTTGCTTTTCAGGTGCATACAGATGCTGCATTTTTGAGGTTAAAAATGACTTAAGGAAGTACTTACTGAAACCTCCAGATGTTCTTTGTGCAACTAACAGTAACCAGCATCATCCTACTTCATCCTCTTGCTGGGACATCACTCTTGTAGACTGTCATTTGTCTATAAACATAAATTTAGTAAGATAATTAATCTGTGGAAATCAGTCTTTTTAACAGGTTACTTCCTGATCATAAAAGTGGGGTTCATCTAAATGATGCTATCTGGCTGTAGCTCTGTGTGTCACCTTTGGTTTTTCATGCTCAGAACAGTACAGTTGAAAGGAATCAGTGAAGCTGAGCAAATACTGACAAGGGGCTGCAGAAGTCTGTTACAGGGCTTAGACACTCTTTTAGCCTTCTGAGTTGAGTTCCAAGTAATACTTAGCTGACATAGGTGTCCATGATGAAGTGGTTTGATTTCAGGGGAGGACTCTTGTTTTGTTCTGCGTGCAGGAATCGACCTGATCGCGGCGTTCTACGGCTGCCTGTACGCGGGCTGTGTGCCCATCACCGTCCGACCCCCGCACCCCCAGAACATCGCCACCACGCTGCCCACCGTGAAGATGATTGTGGAGGTGAGCAGGCACCTCAGCGTGCACGAGCACACCAAATGGGCCACGGATTTGCCTCGTCTTTAGGAACAGTAACCTAAGTGAGGGGTGCTGTAGGCTGAACAGTTGTAATCCTTCCAAAGATCCAGCCCCTGGATCATCTTTGTGGCCTCCTCTGGACTCGTTCCAACATATCTACGTGCCTTTTATGATGAGGGCACCAGAACTGCACACAGTATTTGAGGTTGGGTCTCACAAGAGCAGAGTAAAGGAGGAGAATCACCTCTCTTGATCTCCTGGCCACACTCCTCATGATGCATCCCATGATATGTCAATAGACTAATTTTAATAAAATGTTGAATTTTATTAGCCATATTAATGCCATTATGACTTAAAAGCCCCTTTGCTCTGTTTTACAGAAGATTCTCTTTCATTTTGGAGAGGTATGACCTTGTAGAATTTAAATTGTTGAGGCTGTTTGTTGCCAGTGCAGTCATACCAATTTCCTGGTGTGATGTAGTCAAATCCTGCTCTGACATGCTATTTGTCTACACAGCACCTTTAGAAGCCAGTAAGAAGGACTTCTGAGCAAAATTTGGCCTACATAATTGTGTTTTGGTGATGAACTGGTAGTAGTAAAATATAACTGAACATTATTGAGGCCCATTTTGAGCCATTGCTAACCTGTAGCTAAAATGTCTTCTTTCTCCTTCCCACCATCTGTGTGTGTTTACCTCTGATTTGCTATTATCCAGGCATGGACATTCTGTATTTTAATGAACCTCATGATCTTCCAGAAAACACAATTCCTGAGAAGGCTAGTAATCATCAAGTCTTGAAATTCCTCTTGTTTTATGGCTTCACTATATCCCAAATCAGGACTTTCATAGATTGAGATTAGCTATGTAAGAATTAGCTTGCCTTGCTATGACAGTGACATAATTAGATTGAGAGATGCTGCAGTAGCTTTGTTTGTCTTCACTTTTAGCTCAAAATATTTAGATTGTCCATACAGGGAAATCATGGGGTTGCAGGAGGTAAGTAAAGCTTGAATCAGTGCTTGTATGCTCGTAATTTCCTCATGTGCTCTTATAAAGTTGACCTCCAGGAGATTACTGTCAACAGAAACTGCTCAGTGGTGAAATTTAGGATCATAGAATCTTTTAGGTTGGAAGAGACCTTTAAGATCAAGTCCAACCATTAAGGCAACACTACGAAGTCCTCTGCTAAAACAGTTCAGAATCTGTCAGGGTTGGAAGGGACCACAAGGATCACCCAGTTCCAACCCCTCTGCCATGAGCAGGGACACCTCACACTAGATCAGGCTGCCCAGAGCCTCATCCAGCCTGGCCTTAAAGACCCCAGGGATGGAGCCAAAATTTAGTGTACATACAGTTGCTCACTAAGCATTGGAAAATCAGGGAGAAACGTTTGAAATTCCTTAAAGAAGAAAATACTGTTTGCAATGCTTGCACAGATTCTCAAAGTTTGGGGAAACAAAGATTGATGTGCCTCTTCAGTTTTTCCTCTGTACTGTCTTCAGTGATTAACAGTGTTCATATCTATGTCTGTCTGAATATTTCCTTAAATATATTGTTTTTTTAATCAGTAGGAAATATTCTTGATGTTGCTACTTATGAGTTTTTAAAAGTAACAAATCTAAAGGGAGAATAGCATGTGCCATCTACAATTCAGTGTAGATGGTATCTGCAAGAAATTCAAAGCAGTTCATTTCTTAGTGCAACTTGTACAATTTTTAATCTGGAGCTACTTTTGCCAATGCCAAAGCGGTTCCCAGTGGTTTATCACGAGAACAGGACTTGGAAATATAGGGTAACACAAAATTGACTTAAAATAGTAAAACTATTCATATACATTTCAGTCTAGGTTTTGGGTCATGTGAAAATATTGTTTATAAACTAAGATACATTACCATCACGTGGGAAATGTTTTGGTCACAGTCTTCTGTACTGGCATTCTGGGTTCATAGCTGGTAAAATGTGTTGGAAAAGTCACATTCTCACTATTAAAGTGCCTTTAGTGTCGTTACATCACTTCTCAAAGTGCAGTTTCCGTGTAATTTGTAAAACTCACAGGACTTTGTCTGCCTTGTGAGCTGAATTTTTTGTGCATCTTTCCGCCCTCTTGATTGGAAAGCATAAGACTAATATACCTGTGTCCTGTTCTGGCAGAAAATAAATCATGGTCGTGCTCATTTCCTGGAGAATTACTCAGTATCCCGTTGCATTACTGTTTGTTTCTCACATTCCTAGGTGAGCCGCTCTGCCTGCTTAATGACTACACAATTAATATGTAAGTTGTTACGGTCGCGAGAGGCGGCGGCAGCAGTGGATGTCAGAACGTGGCCTCCAGTGCTAGATACAGGTGAGTACCCAGGCGAGGGGGCCTCTGTCTTCTCCTCTCAGTGTATCTGTCAAGCACTCGGAGCCCTGGCTGTCACAGGAGTCAGATACACACGTGTTCTTTCTCTCTTTCACTAGATGATTTGCCAAAGAAGCGGCCTGCACAGATCTACAAACCTTCTAACCCTGAAACACTTGCTTACCTTGACTTCAGTGTCTCCACAACTGGCATGCTGGCAGGGGTAAAGGTAGGGGCTTCTCGTTAAAGCTGGCGTTTCTGCTCTCATGCCTCGCTGGCAGGTGGTACATTGCTCCTGGTTTGTAGTTCCTCTTGATTTTTGGTAATAGAAATTGAATTGCTTCCTCCCTTGCAGTCATTATTTGATTCCATCAACAGTAAATTAGTTCTTTTATACTTCTAGGGTACTGTGTGTGGCGAGTTTAGCTCTTCTCCTCCTCCTCAGACTAAAAATTTCATTTTGATACTCCCACAGATAGATAGCCCACTAGCTTGTCTGCCTGAACCATTCTTCAACTGATGCATCTATTATTTCCATTTTATGAAGGAGATGAGACTCTCATCCTTTTTCTGCTTGTTCCAGTGGCCATTCATTGTTTTGTCCCTATTGCGACTCAACTACTAGCTATTGGTTTTCAGTATTCTCTTCGTCATGCAGGAAGAACCACTGTTGTCTCTGGTATATTCATCTGGTACAATTCTAGTGTAAGCGGCAAAAAAATTCATTGATGGATTTGTTTGATAAGCTCAGGCATCTTGAGCTCTTTAAATTTCTGTTATGCCATTTTGTGCAACCCTTTAGTCACAATTCATCAAAGCTCTTTTACCTAGCTGCTAGCTTAGATATTATTCTACTGTTGGTTTCACCAATATACAGACAGAGGTAAAATCACTCTTATTCTTACCTGTTATTTCTTACTCCTATCTGTTTCATATCCAAAGATTATTACTACTTCAGCAATCTCTGCTGACTTATAGCCTATATATTGAATTCCTCATAGTTTTTGGCGTTATCCATCTATTTCCAGAAGCTGGCTGCATACTTTATAAACAAAGAAAGCATTATTTTCCCCAATTTCAGATGGAGAATTTGAAGCACAGAGCAGTGAAGTGACCAGCCCAAGATTGACTGACAGTTAATGGCTGAGCTGGCTGATGGTCACATACTGGGCACTCCTGGAAGATGCATTTCATCTAACTTTAAATAGCTACAATGCCTGCAGATGTAAGCTAGTCATAGAGCTCCTCAGTAATCAACAGAGAGAAGCAGGGACTTTCAGGGTGTAATTTATCTGGCTTACCTGAAAAATCTAATTTTGAATGGGGTGAACGTCCATAAGTCTTCATTTCTTCTAAAGTGAGCCTTAATTATTTTTTCAGATGTAGTCGTCCATATTAAATCAGATCTGAATTCCACCTTATCAGGCTTGCAGAAATGACTACTAACTGTGCAAAGTCAGTATTTGGAGAGCTTCAGAGGTAGTCAATGCAGGGCAAGTCGACGAATTTTTTCTTAATATGGCTAAAGGGAAATCCAGATAAGTCTGTCAAGGAATTCTTGATTAGCTTCCAATATCTGGTCATAAAGCCTCCATATCACTGAATCAGAAGGTTTATGTAAACAGTTACCATTGACTAGAACATTATTAATGATTAATTATAAAAGAATCATAAGAGGCCACAAGGCTTGTATTTCTAATGCAGTGATGCTAAATTTAAAAAATGGCTTAACAAATTATGTGATTTCTGAAAAGCTCATAAACGTTTGGTAATCACTTTGGAAGTAGTAGTTTCCACTCACATTTACTCTCTACTTTTTCAATAGCTTGCACCCATTATACTGTAAACATTTACAGAATAACACCAGTTCTGGGCCTACAGAGTTCAGTTTAACTCTGTGTGAAAAAGTGGTCTTGTTTCAGCTAGAGTAGAATTAATCTCTGCAAACTGCAGATGGTCACCATGTGGACACCCACTTTGAGCTAGTCGTTTTGCATCACTTGGAACATGTCCAGCCTCAGTTGTGGCTCTCATTGGCAATGGAGGAAAAGTCACTTCTGGAGCTTTATTCCCTTGCTTACCTTCAGATCAAATACATTTTGTCTTCCAATTGCCTCTTCCACTCCATAGCAGTGTACAAGGCAGCTAGCTCAGTATGTGGCACAGATCAAATGTTAGGTGAGTTAAATGCTATCCAGACTGTATTTCTAACACAGGTATCCTTGTTATTAGCAGAGAGGACAAAGATTAGAAGATGTATTTCAGGTCCCACTGTAGTTAGAACTTCTAAGCCAGGGTGACTGAGTGTGGGAAACATCCTAACACTAGGGGAAAAAAAATCAGAATTTCCTTCACGATTTTTATTTTTACTTTCTGCATGGTTTATATCTGAGAGCTTTCTTACCAAAATTTTAAGAGCCTGTTTCTCAGTTAGGAGCTGATAACATGACGACATTGCACAGAACCTTTGCAAAGTTTATTGGGGATCTTTATGGCTGAATGATTAGGCCCTTAGTACAGTTCTGCATGCAAAAATCCTCTTCAATTTCAAAAGTGTGTTGATATATTGTATTTATTGTATTAAGAAATATGTACTTAGAAATATGTTACTGATGATCACAATATTTCATTCAGATCCTGCAATCATTCATTCCTTTGTTCTTCCAGAAAGTTTAGCTTGTTATCATTAGCTTTGCGTGCAGCTTAGAGCACATCTTTAAACCACTCACAGCTTTCTCCCTAAATCACTTCAGACTCATCATTCATTCTGCCTCCCCTCCACTTTCATGGTTATTTGGATGCCCTCTTGAAGGAAAAGTGTGTTTTCTCAGATATAAATTATATGTGTGTTTACACTGAGCACAAAGTCAATGTTTATTTCTTTTCTTTATTCTGTAACTGATTTAAGCACTTGGTGCAGTTTGGGAATGAGCCTTGTGAATGACATATTTGATCATTTTCATTACTTTGCTGTTGTCTTTCAGATGTCTCATGCAGCCACTAGTGCCTTTTGTCGTTCTATTAAGCTGCAGTGTGAGCTTTATCCCTCCAGAGAAGTCGCTATCTGCTTGGACCCATACTGTGGACTTGGGTTTGTCCTCTGGTGCCTCTGCAGGTGAGGTTTGCCCTCAGCCTTTTGAAATACCGTTTCCATTGTACTGTAACACAACAAACCAGATGATGTGAGTGATAAAAGCATGGGAAGAACAGACAATACCTCTGGGACTGACATAGACAATTGGAATTGCTGGAAGCTATATGGAGAGTGCTGTGTGGAGAATACGCTTTTGTTTAAGCTGGGCATGGCTGTGGATACTTGGACTTGTGAGTGCAGAGCATCAGCACAGCTGCTCATGAACCTCCTGCTGTTTTGCTGCTGTCTCTGCAGAGCCTGGCTAGTTCTATTTGATGAAGGCAGCACTCTACCAATATGACTTGAAGGAAGCAGTTTCCTGATGTCCTCTTTTTCATTCTCTAATCTGAAAGTACAGGCAGATATTGGAGACTTCCTCATTTGTGGGACTTAGAGATGTGATTTTTGCAGAGCCAGGAAAATGTTTTTTCTTGCAGAAGGATACTTCCGTGGCAGTAGCAAAGCTATCAGAAACAAACAAACAAACAAACAAAACAAAACACCACATTTCTAGTGAAATACAAATCAGCTTTTTTCGTTAATAAGAAGTTTAGGAAGTTAACCATTCTGTCAAACTCTATCCTCCAGGGAGTTATAGTTCAGCACTGAAAGCAGTTCCATTGATTTTTTTCTTTCTTGTTTTTTTTTTAAGTAAACTGGGTTGATGCAGAGGCAAAGGGAAAGATCTATGGGAGCGTTACTGCAGCACGTTTTTATGAAGACACCTTAGAGTCACCGTAGTCCAACATCTTTGCTCCTGCCACAGAAAGTTTTTTGATATTAACAGTAGTGCTGGTTTTAGTTGCTAAAATGAAGATAACCCAGGGCAATAAAAATACTCTGGATAAACTTTTTCCCAATTTACTAAATACCTGAAGGAAGCCTTATTTGATAACAACTGCAACAATTTGCTTTCAGTGAGTATTGTTTATTTGAAAATAGGCTATTGGCCTGTTTTGTTGCCCTTTTAAAATATTTGTTATTTAATACTAAATGGGCCAAAGATTAATAGTATTATCTCTTTCATCATTGATCACACTTTCTTGGTTTAAACTATACTTGCCCTAATCTTATTTCAGATTTTACATAGAGATTAAAGATTTCTTTGTTTTGAACCATCATTTTATTTCAACGTCTTATTAACCCAACAGAAAAATAAAAATATTGAGGTTGCAAAGACATTCAGAAAATTAATAAATTTGGAGATTTTGATGACATCACTCTGTTTAAATTACATTTTTAAAATGTTGATCTTTTAAGTCAGTTGAGTATTTTTTATATAGGCTCTGTGTTTTAGCATGCCCTGGTGTCAGCACTGTTAAGCCTTCAGTTTGCTGGGGGCTAAACGAAATCTGCCGTGGTGCATTTGGTGAGACCAGGGAAGGACCAGAGAGCACCCTAGGAGAGTTCAGCTGAGGAGTGTATTATTGTGTGGGATAACGCTGGGACATGGGGCATCCAAGAATAACTTCTATGCAACATCATGGTAGAGCTGTAAAATACAGATAAACGTTGACCTGTCCGAAACTCATGTAGTTTGTGGTACCCACGACTCTCCTGAATACAGAAATTTGTCTTCCTTCCAGAAGCATATTTGCAACAAATAAGCATTTGCTGCCCTTAAGTCCTTCCTAGTACAGCATTCGGTCTTTTAGAAGGAAAAGAATTGTTTGTGACTAGCAAGTGAATAAGGCAAGAAGCACTGGGGTTTTTTTGGGGAGAAAGAAATCAAGGTCTGTGCCCCTCTGTAGCTTATAGGAAAAACAGAAAATTTGGTAACATTTTCAAAGGAGAGAAAGGAAACAAGGGAGTTGAAGGAACTGAGATCAGGCCAGCAACACTCTAATCTCCTGAGCCATTATGTTATTCTCTTCTTTGCCACAAATCTGTTCATGTAAAACCAGGAAAATTGCAAGCTGCTTGAATTGCAGCTGTCATTTAGAGAAAGCTGATGATAAAGCTTCATTAATTCCACTTACAAACTTAATTTCCGTTTCATTACTATTTTAGAAATGCGTATTATTTGATGTGATAGCAAAGAATACATCCTATTAGACGCTTACTCTTCATAACTTCAAACTTGGCAACTTTGCATTTTACTCTTTGTAACTCGGCATACCCAAATCCTTCCCAACACTTTACAGCCCGGATTTCTGCCACAGAGGTTTCTACTGTAAAGTCCTGGATGTCTGTCACCACTCCCATTAACTAAATTAATACTTCTAATGGCATATGGAAATGAAATTAGGTCTTCAATTTTTGATCAGCTGGGGGGTTTTGAGAGTTAAATAGGAACTCTTCATGTTAGGAGCCCAGCAGGAAGAGAAAGTGACCTCCTGTGCTAGGTGTGATTAAATCGACAAGTACACTTTAATCCCCTTATTAACTAGACCAAAGGAGACATTGACTAAGGAATGAAAGAAAAACTAACCTTTTATCCCCGTTGTAGGTGCTTAGACGTTGTGCTGGCTTGCTCCACTGCGGTGCCCCAGAATGCCCCATTCTGTGAGGTCAAAGCTACTTAGGAAAGCTGCTGGAGCATGGAGCCAGCCCTTTGGTAAGTTTGGAATATATTGCATAGTTTTGCAAAGTTTTTATGTTTTTAAAATTTATTATTTTATGGCCTAAAGGGTATAAAATAATAAAGAGAAGAAACCTTGCAAAGCAGAGCAATACATTTTTAAAAAAATGGAATTTACCACATTCCCTCTAAACTGGCTGCATGCTCCAGCAGGGTTTCCTTGGAACCTTTGTCATTGAACAGCACATCCTGGGTGTGGCGGCAGTCATCAGCCCCATGTGAGTTCACAAATCCCAAACTTCCCAATTTTAACATGTACTTACTAATGACTCAATAAACAAACACATTATGCTTGCATTTTTCTGTTCAGTAATCCCATGTGTCCTTTCTGAGAGGGTGATCCTAGTATTCTTACTTGTGTTATATTATATTTTAAAATATATTACATTCTTTAAAAGTATTGTGTCCTCCAGTGTGAAAAAAAATCAATACTAAATCCCATCGTTCAAAAATGCTTCCTGAAATGAAGATTTCCCTATCTCAGTGCTGCTCACCATGGGGCAGAATAGAGCATTCTATAGTTCATTACTGAGATACTTAGTTGATAGTTTCTGAACAATGCAATGGAATAAGAATTTCCCCTCCATTTTAGCCTAGCTAAGCCAACTCGTACTGCAGTTGTACTTTTAGCACTGGAAGACAGAGTTATCCATGCTGAAATTAAAATTAAGTGCGTTAATAATTCTAAACAAATGTTATATATATTCTCAGCAACTGAGATTGTGAAAGCATGGGACTCAGACTGTACAAAAGGAACTGAATTTTCTGGTCCACAGTGGCCATATGATAAATTCCATGAACTCTTACAAAATGATCTTGGGAAGGCCTTCCAGGTAAGGTGCAGTGAAGTGTCTTTCTCCAGTCCTGCTCCTGCTGTCTCTGTTCCATGGCCACAAGCTGAATCCCCCAGCGGCATTGCTGGGTAAAT
Source organism: Merops nubicus (assembly GCF_000691845.1). Classification (NCBI taxonomy): domain Eukaryota; kingdom Metazoa; phylum Chordata; class Aves; order Coraciiformes; family Meropidae; genus Merops; species Merops nubicus. Next base: position 108,821 of record NW_008615446.1, read on the forward strand.
TCTGCAGGAAAAGACTGCAGGGTTTTTAATTAACCAAACGGTAGAACTGTACACGAAATAAGCAAGGAATTGCAGCATTAACATGGGAACTGCATTTTAGAAAGCTTTAGTGTATTAGAACTCATTAATTATTATTAGGTTTATTAGGCTAACTTGGACAATATCTGGCAGGCATGAACATTTCACCCGATTTCCACCCTATCTGTAGCAAATCGAAGGGAAGGGTGCATAAAGCACCCTAAATGCCATATCAGAAAAGGAGATTTCGGACGTGGGAAGTGAAGGATAAGACCATAAGCATCTCATGTTTTTTGCAAAGTGTGTGACTGGGACAGGACTGTGAAGGTGCATCTGCCCACACTACTGTGTGTCCATTCCCCATGGAGTCTTTAGCCAGTGGCCTTTTGTGGAAGAGGCAATTTCCATTTCTTCCATGTTACAATAAGTGTGTTAAGTGTACCTCAAATCTAGAAGGTTGAAGAGCAGCTGAGGGCCCTGAGTTACCTTGATAAGGCAAGTTCTGGGGTGAGTTGGCAGACTAGCTCCACTGGCTCTCTAGACCTGCCAATACATGACAGAGTCACTGGGGCAGGAGAGCTGGTGCTGAGGCACAACCCAAGTGGTGCTCAAGTCTGAGCAATGGCTTAAAATATAAACTGTGCTGAAGTGGACTGAGCTGGATGCATTTGGCCTCTGCCTGTCTTAGGCCAGTGCCAGCAGAAGTGACACCTCTCTGTGATGCTCTCTGCATCCTCTGGTTAACCTCCATCTCTGTGTGCTCAGTGCAGGGCAAATGGCCATCTCTGTTCTTACTTCAAGACAAAAGAGAAACAGTGGCCAAATTTTTAAAACTTCATCACTTGCTTTAAGTGTTTCGATAAATGGGCTTTGTGTTGAAATGGCCCTTGAGCAGTCCAGGTTCCACCAGGTGTATGATTCCCCTCCTGGCATGGCTGGGTGATGTGCTTGGCTCAGGATCAGTACACCATGTTTCCCAGGGAGATGTCACACATCGATTCAGAATGTGTCTAGGAGCAGCTTGGAGCTACGTTAGAAAGCTTCCCTTCTGAGGCTCAGAGATGCTGAAACCTTTCAGGGGAGGTTAAAGTCTTTTGAAGACAGGTCAGTAATAAGGAGTTTGAGTTAACCCCGGCTCTCATTCCGGGCAGACAGCAGTGTCCCAGCAGGTAGTGCACAAGACAGGAACAAAATACTGTTATGTCAGTGTTAACCAAAGACTCACAGGTGTCTGGTTGGGGCACCACTCTCACCAGCCTGAGTTAAAGCAAAGTGCTGGGTTGTGGCACCACTCTCACCAGCTCCCAGTACTCTTCAGGTGGCAGTTGTAAAGACTGAACCTATTCTCCACACCAGAAGCCTATCAAGATTTATCTTTTCCTTTCTGAATAAATCTGCATGCCCTACACAATGATGCCTCTTCCTGTACATTAGTTAAACTTCTTTGTGAGCTACCTCTGTCTCTCCAGTTCTGATTGCTTACCTGCTTACCGTGTGCACCCACACTGTTAGTGCGCTGTATGCCAGCTGGGCATCTTTGGATTCTGCAGGTGGTGTGACGTCCTTCACTTGTTCTCTGAAAGTCCCTCTTTTTGCATGTAGTGGGTCTCCAAGAGAACTGAAGATTTAATTTTGGCCCAAGTCCTGTGAAGCCCAGGTCAGATATATGCCCAGACACTCCTCTGTGGCCTGTACCGTCCTTCCTGCAAGCTCTGGTTCAGATGATTGTAAAGGCTTTTGCTCAGTCCTGTTCAGGTTCCCCCAGCATGTGGGCTTTTTTCACAGATTTTGAATCATGGGAATGGCAACTGAAATTATTTAGGGTCCTACGAGATGCCCAATTCATCAACCTATCCTTCAGCACTAAATGCCAGATACCTGTATAAATACACAAACAAAATGCATATGCTATGAGACTCAGCAGTACCTGCCTGCTTCCTCAGTTCAGTGGGCAGCAGCTCATGTCACCCGAGAAGGACACCAGGAGCAAGGGCAGCAGCAGGTCAGTAGGCTGCCAGAATACAACTGTAAATTGCAGTTGCCATTTGTCAGCATGTATTGCCCTACTGAAATTTCTGGAACTATAATAAAACCTGAGACTTTACTGTTAATCTGCCTCAACACAACATGGGGTAAATCTTTGTTTCAGTAGAACAGTTAAGTGCCAAGATGTCCTTCCAGGCATCTCCATATGCTGCCAGGACAGCCTGCCAGGCAGTGAACCGGGGCTGGGATCAGATGGCACCGGCACACCAACATGCGTCCCAGTGCCTTCAACCGGAGTGTTCCTGTCCTTGGGCAGCCCTTGCTTAGTGCAGGCAGACAAGACTCTTCACTTACTGCCAAAATCCAAGACTTTGTCCACCACATGAATACATTTTTTCCCCCAGATTGCTGTGCAGTCCCCTAAAGGAAGACAGCGTTTCTCCCACCTCAGCTACAACTGCATTTCACTCTGCGTCTTCATCCCAGAAGTCATCGTGACAGGACGATGCAGGGATGCTCTGTAGTCACTCTCCTTTTTTGTCTTCTTTTTTGCCTACTTCTTTTGCATCTTCTAGAAGTGGTGGAGACTGATACACAGATGTCCAGCTCTGTCAGATAGCCTCTGCCTTTCTGCACTGTCTGCTTCTGTTGTAAGATTTGTATGAGGAGACAGTTACTTTTGTGACAACAGATTTCTATGGCAGTGAAGGAAATGATCTTGCTGCAGCTCCTTCCCAGGATTTACATAACTGAATTCTTGCACCTACTCCAATATATCATCTATTGTTGAAATTTCAGAACAGTAATTTTAGCTTCTACAATTTATATTTACACCCCCAACTTTTCCTAATATCCCACCTGGTCCACCTGATGCCCCAGTGCTCACCACAATTTTGTTGCTTCCAGCATGAGAATAGCAAAACTGAGAGCTTAACCATGTCTCGCTGGCTATGCTGTTTCAAGGGGAGATGGAACTGTCTCTTCAGTGCCTCCATTTCAGGATTAACTCTACTATATCCAGGATGTATCATACCTAGATGTACCTACCAGACATCTCTACCATATCTGGAATTACATGGAGGCAGCACTGACTGACAGAGCTTCCCATAGGCTTGGGACCATATCTAGTTTTATCCAGCATCTCCAAAGCAGCCTTCCACAACTACAGTCTGTTCAAGTGCGTGGTCTTCTCTTTGGTTGTTGGCATCCATACAAAGCAAACACCCTCTAACGTCTTAAACTGATTTGAAGTCATCTCGGCTGTTTTGAGTGGTATTATCTTCCTGTTGGTTTATGCACTATTGACAACAGCAGTACACATCTGAGCTTCTGCACCACAGAAAGTTTCCTTCCTGCTAGACATTTCCTGCTGCTCTGCAGTTTAATTCTGAACTCCTTGGTATTTCGGAGAGACTGGAAACCTCAGAAAAGGCACTAATAATATATTTATCTAGTTCTGTCTAGTCAGAGTGATTTTTTTTTAGCCCAAGTCTGACTGCAAGAGTGTTTGTTTCCCTCAGTCTGCAGAAGATGGGGTTATTTTACATCTGGATTTTCACGTTTTGCTCTATGGCTGTTGCTGGGAGGTTAAGAGCAAACACAAGTATTTTTCTTTCTTGTCCAGCACAAGTTGATCATGAGTGGGAGGCAGTTCACCCCCACTCATTGGTGTTCTTGAGGGGGAAAGGGTTTCTGTTGCTGTGAATTTTTATTCCCAGATTCCACTGTCTTGGACTATTCCTGGTAAAATGCACTTGAAATCAATTTTCTAGTCTACTGAAAACAATGCAGCTTTTTCCTCCTTTATTTCTGTGAAGTTTGTGTGGGCACTTTTCAGTACAGAGATGAAGTTTGTTCTTTAGATTTTTATTTATTTATTTTAGGATGTTCTGCCCTGTTGGATAAGTGACAGTTAAGGGATCTTAATGTGGTTCTGAGTAATAATTCTCCCACATTTGACCCCTTGCAAGCTTGTTTATTATTGTGTAGGGTTTTCTTTTTCTCTTGATATTGGTTGCATCAGCTAGAGGAGTTCAGGGACAGAGGGAAGGGTTTGATGCTGCATCTGTATATACCCTATTCATACAGATTGGAGCCCAAACCCGGTTTGTACTCAAGTGGTTACAGCTTCCTGTTTGTAAGAATTATGCATTTACCAGAAGATCACACAACTTGATTAATCATAGAATCATAGAATCCT
>NW_008615447.1:0-441 GCF_000691845.1 Merops nubicus
GAGGCACTATTCACAAGGGTTTGTAGTGACAGGACGAGGGGTAATGGCTGTAAGCTAGGAAAGGGGAGATTTAAGTTGGACGTGAGGAAAAAGTTCTTAAGTATGATTGATTCCTGGAATAGGTTGCCCAGACAGGTGGTGGAGGCCCCATCCCTGGGGACATTCAGGATCAGGCTGGATGAAGCTTTGAGTAGCTTGATCTAGTTGACGTCCCTGCTTATGGCAGGGGGGTTGGACTAGATGACCTTTGGAGGTCCCCTCCAGCCCAGATATTCTATGATTCTGCATCAAGAAGTTCTTAATTTTTGTGGTGGATGATGTATTTGTGCATACACCCTATGCATTTCAGCAGCCACAGTGTGCAGGAATCAGATTTATAAGAAACTTAGTTCTCAGTAAATTTTAGTTGCAACATGCACAAGCCAACCTCAGGAGGTTCAA
>NW_008615448.1:0-17581 GCF_000691845.1 Merops nubicus
TTGTTGGGCACGTGAAGCTGTGTTCCTTTGCCTGCCCTTGACTTCTTGAGCCCCTTGCTCTCTTCTAGTTCCTGTTGGGTCTGTCAAACCAAGTTCAACCTTCAGATAAGGAAGGAAGTCCTTACACAGCACAATAGTGGCATTTGCCTAATTTGACTTTTTACAGCAAGGGTGTAACTTTCCTTTTTTGTTCCCTGTTAGCGTGTTCTTTCTACTGGGCTGCTGTAAACTGTGATGAGTCAGGACATGGCTTCTCAGTGTGATCTGAAAAGACTTCTTGGTCTTCTGACATATACAGTGTGTTCCTACTGGTTGTGTTATGTTAAAGAGTATGTGCTTCAGCGCCAAAGTGATTTTCCTTCTGCTAGGGTGTTTTTTTGTCTGTATAACTTCTTCCTTTAGTCCCATCACAATGGCCCAAGCTGGAAATGCCGCTCTGCTGCACTGGAGTCCAAGCAGTAAATCTGCAGCTGAATTCTCCTTGGCTACTCTCACGAGTGCAGGTGCCTGGCTAGGTGCAGGTGCATGCTGCTATCATCCATGGTAGTTGCTTCCATTTTAGTGCACAGAGGTTTTGACAACAAAGGTTGGACCATACGATGGTTTGACCATATGAGGTCCCTTCCAACCTGGTATTCTAGGTTTCTGTGGAACTTTAAAGAGTTTCCATGACTTGACGAGCTGCCAGTATCCCCTGGAGATGCCACACAGCTATTCTGAGATTTGCAGGCTCATCGTGTTCTCTCATCCAGACATGTGTAGGTGTCATCAACACACAGAATTGAGGCTTGGCTTTAAATCTAAAGCATATTTGCCCAGAACTGAAAGAGCTGGGAGGAAATGTCACAGCAATAGTGATGAGCAGGTCGCTATTTTGTCCTCAGATGTGGCCAAGATGAGCTGTGCCAGTGGAAGGTATGCAGGCAAACCGACTTAATGAGAAAATGTTCTTAACTTTCATTTGGTCTCTTTTATGTCTTGGATTGTGACCGCTTAAACCTTTGCACTGTTAGCATTTGTGAGCGTATAGATGGATGCCATTTACCCTGCTAAGTGATGGGTTTTAATGATTTGCTTCTAGGAGAGCAATCAGCAATTGCAGCAGCAAAACCCCCCTCACTCCAACATTCCTGTAATTAATGCAGAGGCCAGTTTATTCCATTCCTCTAAACGCTTCCTGCTATGCTTCCTGTGCTTGCCTCTGTCTAGGTTTGCGTTACAGCCAGTTCATTTTCTTAATGTTTTTGATAGGTGCGACACAAAGGGAAGGGAAATTAAATCTAGAATAGATGTGTAGCTGAAAGGAGAGGGGCCCTCGGAGGGCACAGCCCTGTTGGCAAAGCTCCAAGCAGTGGCTGATACAGGATTGACAAGGTTCCTGTCAGTTTGGTCTCTGCCAGGTGGGTCCGAGTAGCTGCTGCTGGAGTGGGGGGAGTGAAATTCCTGCTAACAGGTTCAGAGTTCGTCCCTGCAGAGGCTCTGAAGCCATCTGCACAGGAACGGGCAGGCAGTGCTGGGTTAATCTGAGTGCAGGAGTGTTTCTCTGTGGCTTGTAGAACTTCATTTGTTTTAATGAAGATGCTGACTTCGCTGGGAGTAGAAGATACTCATTACTGACTCCGTCCTCTGCTGTTGGCACAGAAATGGCCACGAGGAACCCTACTTGTCACCAACGGGAGGAGTTTTGTTTTTTGTGGAAGGCTTAGTGGTGGATCTGAACTAGATGGGCGATTGAATCATCCAGTGGATGTCTGATGTGGCAGAGAAAATGGAGAGACCAAAATTTATTGTGAAGTGCTGTGAGCAAAAGCAGAGGGTGCATGCAGAGATTGATAAATCTCGTCAAGAGCGGCGTGAGCTCAGAACTGGGGTAGAGAGCATGCAGTTAGAAATGCAGGTAAGTGGAGAACATTTGCCTTTTGGGAAGGCAGCTGAATCTGCAGGTAGCATTCCCTGATGGCTGCAGTCAGTGTTGGGCACGTAGATGGGCAGGGCTTAACTTTCCCATTTAACAGAATTAATTGGCAGCAAAACACCACCACCAAGCTGCAGTGTCTTCTCTTTCAAGGGAAGGTCTGACCTCTTCTTGGCTTTGTGAGGCAGGTCCTCATGCTAGACGTTTGCTGTCCTATGTCCCCTGTCTGTATTACCTGATTTTTATGTTTGTTTGTTTTTTTCCCCCTGGTTTCAGATTGATGCATTTGCTGCTGAAGCAGTTTTTGAGTATTGTGTCCTTGGTTCACTCAAAATGGCTGAAAATTGCAGATGTCTGCATGAAAGGTTAGCATGGCCCTACTGAAGCTGAGCTTCTGTTTCCTTTGATAAAGCTGTATGTGAATCTTTCAGCAGCTGGATACAGCAGGAAGAGGCTCAGATGGCTGAAGAAAGCTGGTTTGGTGTATGGTCTTAAGGAAACGTGAAGCTTTTGTTTTTTCTTCTTGACCTTGGAATGCCTTACAAAGAGGCCTTCACAGGGTGGGTCTCTTCCAGCCCCTCGTTTCCAGACCCATCCACCAGTTCAGGGTCTTGTAATTTCAAGCTGCCTCTTAATATTGGTTCATTATGTATTCAGTTGATAATTATGTTCCTATTCTTTCTCTTCTTCCAGCTTCCCTTTTTTTTTCTAGTTATCTTTTTTGTTGAGCAGTTGTTGGAAGGCTTTTATCCACCATCATACAATTAACTCTGTGACCGTAGTTCTTTTCCACTCTTCTATTTTCAGTTGCTCTTAAACCTCAGTGTGACTTGGAGGAGGGCATAGGGATTTCTTTTTTTCCTGAAACTGCATAAACAGTAGGCAGATCAAAAGCTTGTGTCCCGTAAAATTTACCTCTTTATTTGGATATTGTAGTGTAATAGCAAACATGTGACACTTCCACTGGAAGAAGTTTTTTTCAACTTTGTAATCATCTGCTGATTTGGTGTTATAAAATTTTCTCCCCTCTCTGTTGGAGGGTGCAAAGGGCTGATGGGTTTGCCTCTGGAGGCATGATGTACTGTTTATGCTGTCACAGAAAGGAATTCACAGTTAAATAAAGTCCTAGCCTTAGGAATTCTACAGTTTTGCTTAAATACTGGAGGGATTTTTTCCCTCCCCCCTCCTCTTCTCTGGAAGACATCTGGGTTTTCCCCCAAATCATTAAACTGCAGAACACAGATAATAAACTCAAGAGGAACTTCTTGCTAATTATTACATGTATTCCCTCCAGTCAGTCCTGACATTGAGAGGAAAATTTCCCTGCAGAATTGTGTGGATGATGATTGAAATGGTTGTTGTAGTCTGTGTGAGACTTGCACAGCCAAGAATGAGCCAGACTGGAGATCTGCTTGGTTTCAGGTTAAACCAAGCCGTGTTGGGGTGTGTTGCAAGTCAGGACTGAAGGTGGAGGAGACACATACCCTGAGGTAGGGGTGTTCCTGGTGCCTGAATCCCAGGAAGAGCAAAGGCTCGCCAGCTTTACCTTTGGAAAGTGAAAGGAGGGAGGAAACGTCCTATGTGACGTGTTTTAAAGGAGTTTCAAACAGTCTCCACGCTTTTTCACCAATTTGATGCTTCTTAAGTGCTTACCTAAAATACCTGATTCAAGAATCTGCTTTTCCACAGTGTCTCCATGGTGCTTTGATTTTGTAGTTGATTCCCTGCTGGCACCATCAACCATGCAGCGGAAGATGACAGCAGCTGGGTGTGGTGTATTTGCTGGACTTGGTGACAGCTTTTTTTATGCATTTTAATGACAAATAGATGTGACCTGTATTTGGTAGTATGTCTGAGGTCCTCAAAGAACCCTGTCGTGCTCTTAAAGCTGGTTTTGTAGGTAGGACAACCTGGAAAGCCAAAATTGCCTCCTGTGCATGTTATAGAGGGAATTGCTAGAGGTAGTAACAAGTATTTTGTGCACATCTTGGAGAGTAAATGTTACAGTTAAACAGGACTTCACTAGTGGATGTCCTTAGAGCCTTTGTATGAAGGGGCCATTGCTCTGGAAAATGCTACCAGAGAACAGTTATTTCAAGATACTATATTCCACCTGGAGTATAGATCATCCTCCAACACCATGATCTTGAAAGAGCTTTTACAGCCTAAATGGATCTATGATTCTAAACCAAATTTCTCATTAAGCACTTTATTTTTTCCTATAGTTGAACCCTACAATGCCTTTTGGAAAAGCCTTTTTCTAGAAAAGGTCAGAATAATAAAAAAAATAAAGAAAACAAAACCCCAAACAAACGCCAAAATTTATTCCAATGGATGTTTGGAATCAAGTTCCTGTATTTTAAAGACTAATTTCCTTTTTTTAAAAAAAATCTTATAGATGAGTATTAAACCTTGGGCCTGCAGACCCCTAAGGCTCCATGGCCTCTTCCCAAGGTGTTTGTGGAATGCACCTGGGAAGAAACAAGTTTGTTGTCACCTGGCTTAAACTCCTGACAGAGGGGTCTGTGTCTCAGGAAGTTTTTAGAGGCCTCCACGTTGAAAGGCTGAACATTGTTTGGCTGGATTAACGTTACTTAGTTTGCCAGGTTAACATCCTTTGATCTTGAAGTTCTTTGTCAGCAGTGGAGGTGGATCAGGCAACAGAAGGGTCGGGTGTCCGTGCTGGTGGCCTCTGTTCTGCCCCAGTCCCTGGGTGGAAAGCTGTGAGTTGTGAAGGAGAACTGGGGAGTGTGATGTCGGGATCGGGATACACTTACCTTCAGCTCTTAACAGAAGGTATTTGTAGCTGCATGTTGCCTGGATGAGTATCAGAGGAGACCAGAGTGTGAAACTTCTTAAACTGCACTGTTCTCCAGTTCTATGTGGTTTTTGGTTTCTGTCGCTCTTAAAATAAGTTGCGGTTGGTTTTTTTGGTACTGACAAACAGGGTCCTGTGCTGCTCATGGAATCCATAATCTCTATTTTGCTCTCAGCTATTTCCCCCGTGTTGCTGTGGAGTTACATCATACAGCTTAGCATGTGTGTACTGTTGTGCAGGGGATTGTGTACGTCTCTGCTTATTTTTGTACCAGTCCCCAGGTATTCTCCACAGACAACTTTGTCAGCTTGGATCAGCAAAGGGTGACTGAATCCATGCCGTGCTTTGTGGAGAGGTGTGCTTAATGAGAGAGCACAGAATGTGCTGCCTTTTTCTTTTTCCTTTATAAACTAGCCTGCATCAACCTTAAATCTGGACTATTTTAAGATCTTAGCTGAGCTTTGTTCTGAAGAAATACTCACCTGTGTGTCTGCCTGAAGAATGAGCTTGAGAGAAAAGTGCTCTTATGGAAGCTGTTCTGCAGCTCTCATGTAGAAAGAGTAAAGGTCAAGTCCTGGTCCTCCCAGAGCTGCCCAGAAGATGGTAGGGTTGGGAATAAGATGGAGTCACTGAGCAGGAAGCGGTAATGGAGCTTTCTTTGTTCTTTTTTCCTTTTTTTTTTTTTTTTTTTTTTAGCTCCTTCTACCAGGACAAAAGTTGCTGCAGTATGAGAGGGCAGAATTTTCTTTGGGGCAGCGTATAGGGTAGGTAGTCACAAGAGGAGGGAGCAGGAGGAAGCATCTGCTTGCTTTGCCAGGTGGATAATGGTGCTGGGAAAACATCAGGCAAAGCTTATATTTGTTAAAGGATGGAGGGAAGTCTTAATCCCCAGTATTTTAATAGGTCTCCTGAAACTTCTCTATTTTGTCACTTGAAAAGGCTGACTTAGCTTTGCTTGTTGTGCTTTGAAAGGCAGAACACATTTAGGAAGATAGTGATGGCTGATTTTAAGGACTCCATTCGGCATGTGGTAGAGGGGAATGATGACAGGATTCCTTGAGCTAGACAATGGCATATGCTGCTTTAGTTTGCACAGGGATATCGTTTAGTGCTGAAGAGTAGAAACCAGAATTGTTTCACTCCAGAAGTGTATCGTCAGGTGGCCATCCATTTTATCTCCTCCCTTCTGCAGCTGTTCTCTGCCTGAGGATATTGCTTCTTGACATTAATTTCTGCAGCTATAGAAAGTTGTGTGTGTACTATACAATGATACTATGAAGGAGAAATGTCTCCTATGAGACAAAATAAATCTGCAGTATTTTCTTACCATTGCAATCATCTGCATGGGATTGTCTAGTTTTCTCTAACTCATCAGTGTTGGCTGCATGTTCTAACACAGTTTTTTTTGATTTATCTGACTTTAATTCATTAAATTATGCAAGTAATCAACACAGGACAGGAAGGAGATCACTGGAAAGGGAAGCTTCTCACAAGTAACTGATGATAGAACAAGAGGGAATGGCCTCAAGCTGCTCCAGTGAGGTTTAGACTGGACTTTAGGAAGAACTTTTTGACTGGAGGTGTTGTCAGGCATTGGAACATGCTGTCCAGGGAGGTGGTTGTCACCATCCCTGGATGTGTTTAAAAGCTTTGTAGATGTACTTGGGGATATGGCTTAGAGGTGGATTTGGTGGATTAAGGTTAATGGTTGGACTCGATGATCTTGAAGGTCTTTCCTAACCAAAGTCATTCTATGATGGATCCATGGAATGGGCTACCCAGAGAGGTTGTGTAGTCTCCTTCTCTGTAGAGATTCCAAACCCACCTGGACAACCTGCTGTGGGTGACCCTGCTGGAGCAGTGGGTTTGGGCAAGATGATTTCCAGAGGTCCCTCTCAACCCCCACCATGCTGGGTTTCTGTGAAAACAGAGAACAAAGACAGTGGTTGCACTCCACATACTTATGTAGCTGGGAGAATTGGAAGATAAACATTTGAAGTCCTGTAGTGCGCTCGGGTAGAGGCTGAATGTTTTGTAACAGTCATCAAGACTTTTGTGTCCCAACTTCCCCTTGCATGAGTAGCTCCTGGCAGGAAGAATGACCAGTGCCCATCTTTGCCTGGCTTGCAGCTGGGCTGAAGAAGTTGATTACCTGAACTAGTAGCAATGTAAAGCAAAAGATTTTTTTCAGGAGGGGACCCAGCTGTGCCTAGGCACTGTGGAAATACAGTGTCAGGGAATTGTGCGTCCAAGGAAACTAAATGAAGCCTTGTGGATTAGGAAGAAAGGACAAGAGAAGATAATGTTCAAGCAGAATGACAGATGCAGTGGTGACAGATGTCCTAATGCTCTATTTCTTAGTGACTGCAGAGAGCAGGGTTTAATTAGGAAGCCTTCATCTGTAGGAAGAGGCAGTGAACTAAACTTAAGATAATCAAATACTAGAGGAAAAACTCAGGTTGAAGAAGCAATTTAGCTGCTTATGTTTGCAGACTTCTTCACCGTGCTTTCATAGAGTGGTTGGAAGGGGCCTTTCAGGGTCACCTAGTCCAACCCCCCTGCAGGGAGCAGGGACATCTGCAACTAGAGCAGGTTGCTCAGAGCCCTGGCCAACCTCCCCTGGAATGGTTCCAAGGATGGGGCAGCGACCACCTCTCAGGGAAACCTGGGCCTGGGGCTCACCACCCTCCTCCTAAGTAATTTCTTCCTTCTGTCTAATCTAAATCTCCTTCTTTTAGTTTGAAACCCTTGTCCTGTCTCAATGGGTCTTACTAAAATGATTGTCCCCATCTTTGTGACAGGTCCCCTTTAACAGTATTGGAAGGCAGGGGGCGGGGGGGGGCACAGGTGTGGTTTGTGTGTTGTGTTTTTGTGTTTTTTTTTTTTTTTTTTTAATTCAGATTATTCTTACCACAGATAGTGGAGACAGAACAGATTTTATTAATCCAAGGTTAAGAGTTAGGCACAGTGCTGTGGAAACCTTCTCCAGATGTCAGGGGCCAGAGACACGTTCACACCAACAGTGACCATATGGCATTGAGGTGTGGGGAAGAAGTGAGCTCTGCATAATCAGGGGGGAGTTTATAGGTGAAAGATTTTCAAAACCCAGAGAAACCTCTGGATACCTGAAATTATTAACAAGCTGGCAGTTTAAGGAGAGGCAGTGCTTTTGTTTGGCTGTTATATATGAAGTTGTATGGAAACATATGAAGGGTTATTGCAGTATGAAACATGAACTTGCAATGCACTGAATTTTTCCAGCTATTCAGGTAGAAATTACATTAGAACCCCTTCAGGAACACTCTCTAAAAATTAGTAACGTAGATGGTTCTTTAAAAGATAATACTTCATAAGTCTGTATTGTGCTGTTTCCTTACAGGCTTTGTTGAGTTTCTTCTCCAGTTTGCATTAAGAGGCCAGCAGCTGAGATATCTGTAACACAGGGATTTTGAATGGGGAAGAGGAGAGTATTGGCTTTCCCCCCACCTCTCAGAAGGGCGTAGCAGGCTGTGTAGGTGTTTAAAATGGTGGAGGGAAGTTGTTCCTCAGTACAGAAAAGTAGAAATAAATGTACTCGGATCCTGTGCTCTGTAGATCTGGAGCTGAGAATGCAGGGTAGATGATTAATCAGTGTGTAGGTACAACAGTATGGGAAAATTTTGCTGAATTAGCACATTGAGGTGCTTTGGTCTTCTAGTAAGCAAGAAGGATGAAGCTGAAATTCTGTAACAAAAAAAAAAAATAATCTGAAGATCAGGGTCTTTAGACTTATTTCAGTTGGAAGGGACCTACAATGATCTGCTGGTCTAACTGCCTGACACTTCAGGGCTGACCAAGTTACTGAGGATATTGTCCAAACTCTTCTTGAGTGCTGCCAGGCTTGGGGCATTGACCACCTCTCTAGAAAGTCTGTTAGTTTATGCTATTTATTTATTATACTATTCTATTTCTTAATGGATTTTCCTAGTACTCGGAAAAAATATTTTAAAAATATTAATGTAGTAGCTTACTGTTTTATAAAAGTGAACTGAAGGAGACTGATGTGTTGAGTGATCTGTTGTTAGCTTGCAAGGCCTCACAGGTTGGTTTAGTTGCTCTGGGTGGCACCTTTCTCAAAGGGTTGCTTGGTTTTGCTGATTGAATTCTTGTAGTTGGAAGCTTACTTCCACATTAACGTGGCAGAATTTTGGGTGTTCAAAGCTAAAAAGATGATAGTGAGGGATGTTTAGAAGTATGTGGATGATTCTGCTGAATGTAAAGGAGGTAGGCAGTAAAATCACTGAGGTTGGAAAAGACTTCTAAGATCATCAAGTCCAAGCAGCAACCTAACACTACCATGACCACTGAACCGTGTCCCAAAGTTCATTTGTCCTGCTCTAATCTATGTATGATCTGTGTGTATGAGAATTAGCTAATGAAAGCCACTTTTCTTCCTATTTCTCATTAGTTTCAGGAGAGGAATCCTCTTCTGCTGTCTTGGGAGAAGCCCGAGGCTTGCTGTGGGCCATGCATCTTCTGAAATGGGGCATGATGTTGCTCTTTTTGCCCTGAGATAACTGAACAGTTACAAATGGAAGCTGAATTGCCCAGATTCCTCTCTTCCATTGTGTTTGAGCATGGAATATCAATTAAAATCTTATTTCAGCTTATTTAATTTTTCTTTAATTAATCTTATCACAGGACCCACATTGATAGTGTGGAAATGTCCAGAGGTTTGAACCACCGAGCTCTTCCAGGTTTTTATTCATGCCTTCAGTTCCCTGATATACTTGCCTTGTCTAACTGGAATTACTGGAATTTATCTTTTTTTTTTTTTTATAGTTGAAAACACCGTTTATAATGAACAAATTAACTGCTATTGAGATGTTTTTAAATAGAGGCATTTTACATGTTGTCCTGTTTGCAGTAGTTAATGAATGTTTTCTGTGGGGCTGTCATTAGATGAGGCAAACCCTTCGAATCTTGTGATTCAGTTGCTGTATTATTACTGGGACCAGTTTGCTTGGATAGTTCCTGAGTGGAAAGATACTTTAATATAATTTTTTAAGAAAGGATAAACTGCTTAGTCTAGTCATTTCTTTACAGCGCATTAAGAACTTTCATAAAAGCTCATAAAGTAGTGCAAATAACTGTCAGATAATGTCCTTCTTTTCCTACAAATAGTTTTTTTTTTTTCTTGAAATCTGTATAGGTCAGGAGCAATCCCAAAGGCTGTGCCTTGCTGTGTTGCTAGTGTGTAATAAATGAACTTATTCTTCCTTCTTGAAGATGATGTATAGAATGCTCTTAATGGGCTGCTCTAGAGCTGGGGATGAGGTGTCTCCACACTTCAGCATCTTTGTGTGTCATCAACACTTTGTGTCCTGTCCAGTTGAGCTTTCAAGTGGGAAATATAACTCCTCAAACTAGGAAGCAAAGTGAGAAATTGACAGTTAAAACTTGACCACTCCAAGTCAAGTGACAGGAACTGGGGTGTTCTGGGATGTCTTTGCTGTGAGGATCTTTCAGATGTGCCAGCTCCTCAGCTGGACTCAACTAGTTTGTCTTTAATAGGTGGCATTAAGTGGTAATGTGGTTGCCAGCGTGGAGTTTGGTGACACACTGTCTTAAAGGGAAAACTGGAGACTTTACAAAGGCTTGAGTTACTCAAAGATGTTTATGCAGTGTTGAGGCATGGGGTGGGCATGGTAGCCTTCAAAAAAATGAACAGATTTTGGTGTGTTCATGTTGTGCAATTGTGGTGCAAAAACACACAGGGAATTCCATTTTCTTCTGGTGTACCTGCAATGACTTCACATTTTTGTAGAATCTGTTTCTGTGTGGAACTAGTAGGACTCCATCCCTGGAACCTGTTCGGTGAAGCACTTGATTCACCATCTCCACCCGGGGCTTCTCCTGAAGGAGAGAAGAGGCTGGTTTGCTTTGGTACTTCTGAAAGCCAAAATTAAGATATTTTATTTAGCCAAGATGCCTGCACTTGATCTCAATTTCTCTGTTCAGTTTTGCCTTTTGGTAGGATTTGTGAGTAGAGTTTTTTTTTTGTGTTTTTGTTAGGTTTGGTTTTTTGGAGGGAGGGGAGGGGGGATTTTTTTTGTCAATTTTTTTCAGAAAAATATGATAAACATTGCATTAACTTTATTAATAGACTGAATTAAACCTTCATGCCTAGTTAAGCAACAGAGTTCCTTGAAGCAGCTGAACACGTCCTCATCAAGACTTTCCACAAATGTTGAATTGCTTAAATTACCTTAAGTGACTTTCACTGTCGGGAGAAGTAGGTTGAAGACATTTTTTAACAGGCTAGTTTGTTCTGCTTTCATAACTGTAAAAAACCTGAGAACTTTTAAAATGGAATAAAATAAGTTTTTTCCCTTTTTAGGTATTCAGACTTGCCAGTCTCCTTTCTTCCTGTGTTGATTTCTGGCTATATTATCTGTGCTCTGGAGCAGATGTGATTCCTTTTGTGTGGTGTTAATGCAGCTTTTCATGCATGTTCATGTAATCCAAATAATATTTATAGCTGATGATACTGTTGCTCTGAGATGCCATTCTCAAAATCACCAACGTCTAGAGAATAATGGATTGACCATTTGTATTTTGGCAAGATTTTTCCCATGTGTATGTATTCAGTAGTAGTAGGAGGAATATCTTCAGAGTCTCGGCACAGGAGCGAACTGCACGGGTGATTTTTGATCAAGACTTGCTTTAGGGAAGAAGTGTCAAATACCCTTCACTGAATCTGAGTTTTGTAACCAATTTTAAATTGGAATTCAACATCTATGTGAAATGCTTTGGTTCTGTTCTTAGACAGCTTACTGCTAACTTGCTGTTTGTCCTTCTGAGTCTTACACCTTAAATTAGAAGATGCAAAACCACTGAAATTTGAATGCTCTGAAGGTTAGGGTGAAAATAACCCTTCAAGATCCCAGGACTCTATACCACAGAAGAAAAGGAAGATAATATGAGGTTATCTGGGAAGGAGTCTAACCAGGAGCTGAACCTGGTGGTTTCAGGTAGCAAATCGTCAGACACGGCAACCAGTCTTCTCCCTGATGGAATTTCTAATGTGTGTATTACCAGTGGCATTGATAGTACTCAAATCTTGGGAGCAGCTGAATGACACACAGAAAATTCAGGATTTCTGGAAGTATTGAAGTATTTGAGGGAATAGGAATCTCTGTTGTTACTGCATGATGCTCCCCAGCTGTTAAGCTTTGTTTTTGATAGTGGCAGAGAAACGGACATTACTCTTTGTGGTGCTGTACCACAGAGATAATGAAACAGATATTTTGCAGGGAAGTGTCACCAGTGCAATAAAATTCTGAAGAATGGGGAAGATTATTCCCATATATGCTAATGTATTAGCCTATCAATTTTAGTTTATCCTCTCTTAACAAAAGTTATTTTTAGGAAACATCTTGGAGGATTTACATGCAGACTCCTACGTAAAGTGCCCATGGTTTGTTCTAGAAACAAATACTTTGTTAAAGTTATTTAAACCAGAAATTCATTATTATCTTTGGAATGTCTGCCTCTTGATTTCAAAACGTTTCTGTGGCAGTTAGTTTCTCATGTAAATTGAGAGTTTAAAAGTGGGAATAAAATCTGGACATGTAGTTGAAGGGGTATCTCCTCTTGCCACTGTTTCCTCAGTAAATAGAAAACAATGCTTCAGAGGAGCATGAACCATACTTTTTGGACATATTCACCTAAAGGTTACTAATTTTGGAGGTGTGGAATGAAGTCCAGAGTATTTATTTTTAATCTTAACTTGCTCATTCCAAAAACAATTGTAATGGCAATAGCAGGAAACAATTGTTGATTTTGACTTTGTTCCAATATAAAACATTCAGAGCCGTTTATTGAATTTGGAAATGTCATTTTTATGATACTGTTCTGCTGGAATCTCGGGTTCTAGGTGATGGAGGAGCTGGTAGTTCCTTCCCCTTTTGCAGGAGAAGCTCAGAGCAGAGCAACAGTTTCACTTTCAAGACCTGCTCCTTAAAGAGCAGATCCACGCTTCAATCTAACATCAGTCCAAAGTGGCTTAATTAATTACTTCTGATCTATGTATGTAGCATTTTACATCTTCTGAGTCTTTTACAGGCAGATAATTAGGTATTTAAAAATAAAATAGTGGGATGTAAGAATTGGATCGTATGAATGATTAATTACTGAAGGTCTCCTGGTGGATTTCTGCTCAGTGCTGTTCTTGTTTTAAAGGTGGTGTCTGAATGATAGGGCCTATATATTATATATGCTTCAAAAAATGAATTAATCCCCACAGGCTTTAACTGCCATATATAAAGTGAATATTAAGCCACTGTTGCATGACAATAATCTAATTTAAATATTGGTCTTGTAAACTTGCTAGGTGAAAATGTAATTATTGGTCTTGATAGGTTCAGATTTTTGTCTAAGAAGCAAGTGGACTGTTAAAACAATGGAAGTAATAAACCCAACCCAAATCAAACCACCACCCAGTTAATAAACAAACATGCAGTTACAGTTACAGGCAGAGTGAATATTTAATGGACCAAACTTTCCTTTTTGCTTTATTCTAGAAATTGAGCTTAGAAAGCAGTGATGGGGCTGGAATTGACTTGGCATTCAGTAGCTGTTACAGGTTTCAGCAATAAATTTGTTGCTTCACCACAACGCTTAGCAGTATAACTTTACAAGAGCCCTTTTTGAAATAACCTGACCTAAGGGCTGAAGCTTTTTGGCAAAGTTGTTGTGGTATTTGCAATGCATTTACACTGTAAAAAATACACAAAAATTAGAACTGAAATTCTAATGGAAATTTTGAGTTAATGTTAATGCATAAAGGTAGGAATATATGGTCTGTAATAGTATATAAACAGCCACCAGTTGTTTTTTCTACCTTATGAAATGTTGGTGTCATTGCCCTTCTGCCTGGACTGAAGCTGTTGCAGGGTTGAGATGTCTTTGGTTGAGCGTGCTCACAGCGAAGCTCTGTGTTTTTGTTATGGAGGAAACTGGGAGGGATTTCAGTAAGGTCATTCTGAAATTTCAACCTGAACACCATGATCCAAAATGTGTTATTTTGGCCAAAAATCACACTATTAAGGAAGTGTTTAGCCAGAGCATTGCAGGGGCTATTGGAATGTAACTAACCAGGGTGTTTTGGTAAAAAAGAAATACTAAATGTCATCTGTTCTGACTGAACTCCTGGTTACTAAACTCAGCTTCTGCTCAGCCCTTACTGCTTTGAGGGCACCTCAATTGGAGCCTGGAGGAGGTGGCTCTGTAGTGTGAGCACTTAGCAATATTTTGCCTAAGGATACAAGTGTTATTTTAGAGCCTGAATTAACTTTTTGTCACTGAACTGCTGAGAAAATAAAACTAATCTTTCTTCAGTGGGACCACCTAAAACCCTATTCTACCCGCTTAGCTCAATACCATCCTGGCTTTTATAATTTGATTATGCAAGATTTATTCATTCTTTGATTTTTGAGCTGAATCTTGTAAATCCTACTCTGACTCAGGGATGTGCAGCCATTCCCAACTAAACTGCAGCTGGAATGAAGAAGACTTTACTCTCCAAGATCTACTACTGTTGCTCCTTCTCCCCTTCCGCTTCTCTCCTGCTCCCTTCCCTCCCAAATCTGGACTTGAATGGCTTTTTTGCCACAGAAATGTGCATACAAATGTAACTTAGCTTAGTATTATTTAATATTCATAATATTATTAGAGACTATGATCACATGGACTTGTATACTACTGACTCTTTCTTCCTTAGCTTCACAGTCATCCAGACTTGATCAGAAGATCCTTGGTGGTTTTTTTTTTTTTTTCCTCATTCCTGGCAAATAATAAGACGGTGCAGCAGTCTTTGAAATGTAAAGTTAGCCTGTGAGTACCTTTAGTTAATTAAGCTTAATACCTTTTTCCCCCCTGTTTCCCTGGCTGTCTCACATAGCAAACATGAAGATAAAATTTCTTTCCCATTCTCTGATTTTAAGCTACATGACAACTGCCCCTTCTCTCTGCTGTGAGCAAGAAAACTCTTTGAGGTATTTTTTTTTCAAAATACTTCAGAGTGTTACCAAAAACTGAAGATTTTCCTTTCAGAAATATTTAAAGGTTTAATATGCTCCTGCTTGGGACTCCTACACATGCTCTTGAGGTATGTTTGGGTGTTTTTAAACAAAAATTGTAATGACTGTGTATGAAAGGTAACCTAGTGAACCAGGGCTTGAGAAAGTCAGAAATAAAATCCAGTTTCCAGAATTGATTCTTAAGAGCCATGAAATAGTGTAACAAAACTCAGTGCAGGTGCTTACAGAAGTGGAGAGGGTTGTTTGTTTCCAGTTGAACACATTTCACTCACAGTCAGTCAAGTGAGAATTTTACTTGCATGTGCTCTCATCCGTGTCCTCAAAAGTGCTGTGCCCAGAGCCCTCATCACATCTCTTGGATTCTTATTGATTTTTTGACACTGAACTGGTATTTGTGGAGTGTTTGCTCTAGGTATTGTCTCATCCTGCATATGGCTTGGGCAGAATTCCTAAGTCTCCTTGTTCTTTTGTTTTCTTTATCTGGAGACGTATGACTCCCCATCTTGATCTTTGTGTTACCTTATCTTTATTCTTCCTCTTCTTGCTGTCTGGTCATTTGAATGAAACCACAGTTACCACACTCTCTAGCAGTTGGCATGTGCAATTCTGTTATCTTCCTTCTGCTCTTGCCTGTTGTTGCACACATTTGTGTGTATTTTGGTCATAGCATCTTAGGTGGTTTCGTTAACAGGTCTTCACAAGACCGTAAAAGTCTTCCCCCAAGGAAGAGCTCCTAGCTTGGTCTGCTGTAGCAGTAGAAGACAGTTTCTGGCTGCCACATCAGCTTAAAGGGTGGCTTGTTGTTCAGAAACGGTCAGGATTCTGCTTCTTCAAAACTCGATTCTTTAAAGCCGTATTTAAGCAGAATATTTGTCCCTTCTTTACAAAATGATGGAAGAATCAGAGCCCTAAATGTCAGAGCCAACAGATGTTCTCGCTAACGGGAAACTGCAAGTCCTTCATAAGGTGCCATTGTGTAACTTCCCAGATGCTCGGTGTCGTGCCAGATGAGGAAAACTGAAACTGCCTGAAGGTCCTGCTCTTTGTGACACTAACTTTGGCTGCGTATTGTTTTTAGGAGTATTTTAAACTGTGAAAATAGCACTGGTGATGTTATGTGGTTGACTTGGATCTCTTCTGTAGAAAACTGGTCATCTTCTGAACACAATGCCTGTTTTTGAAAATTAATTTTTATAGTTGTGCTTAAGTTGTGCTATTTCCCTTTTTTTAATTCTACTATCTTATTTTTATTTTATTCTCATATTTTGTTTTCTCTAATTTTAATAGACTTGCATTTCCCTTAGTCGTGAGAGGCTGACTGTTGGTTATTCTTTTATACAGGTTAGTGAATGTGGTGGAAATCCCCCCAGTTTTATACAAAAGCTTTGCAGTGTGCCACTTGCATCACTTGGGATGTGGTTTAGTGGTTGTGTAGTGTTGGGTTGATGGCTGGACTTGATCTTGGAAGTCTTTTATGACCTTTATGATACTATGATTCTGTAAACTGAATTGTTTAAAAACACAGCTGCAAGGTCTTGAAACTGAGTGGTTATGAGATGGAACCAAAGGACTGCCCAGTTATTGGTATTCCATTTCTTCCTGGCCTTGAGTGAGCCAACAGAACCAGATCTTTTGCCTTGTGCTCTTTCATATATTTAACTATTTTGGGAAGAAAAATAAAGCTAATTACTGACAAAACTCACAAGAGTTAATGAAGCTATTTATCACCGTGTCAGGAGGCTCAGTGTGTATCCCAGGGGAAATCTTGCCCATGCATTAATACTCAGCAGTATTGTTCTACTTTTATCAACTATGCCAGCAATTATTAGGATTTACTTAGTGGAAAAGAATACCAAGTTTAAGTCATTAAAGTTGTGATTAGTCTCCACAATTTTTTTATTGATCTGTGTGGTTGCTTCATACACAAAAATACAGAGGGAGGAGCCTTGTCCAGCTTCATGTATCCAGGCTATGCCTCCTACTCTGCCCTGCTCTGGGCCATTAATGATCAGTCTCAATATATGGCTTAGCTTATTACTGGTAAATAGTTTTACCTGATGCTTGGTATCTTCATCTTGCATCTCCCTCAAGAAATTTAAGTGTAGCTCCAACCAAGTACCAAGTAAAATGGGATTCTGACATGTCTAAAAGCAAACAGACTAACATTGACTTAGATATTTTCCATTATCAATCTTCTTTATTTCTGCCTCTTCCTTTTCCCTTTAGCTACTGCCAAACTTTAAATACTAGTGACAATTCTTTGCTTCTTTTACTGGTTTTAAAATGCCTGGAGACAGCATAAAATACATCCATATGCTGCTAAATACTTAGATCAGTGGCCCAGTAGGCTTTTATCCAGTCGTCCCTCAATATCTAGCTATCAGCTGTAAAATTCTTTTTTTTTTCCATAGTGTGGCATTTGGATCTTGGTGGAATGGTTGCATGAAAGGTAGGATCCTTCGGGAGAATTGTTGCTCTCTGCTTATTAGAGGCAATTTCTCGTCCATTTTCCGCCTCTTGGGAATGTGTGTATGAGGTTTAACATGGGCCGAACATTACTGGGAGTGCATCACGTGATTTCACGAGGTGGTTTTTCAGGAGCTGCGGCGTCAGGGATGATGAGGCAAGATTTGGGGTGTGCTGCTTGAAAGCAATTAGTGAAGATCTTAACGTGGGTGTTGTGGCAGGCATTGTGCAAAAAGCTCCTGATGCCTGAAGGACCGGTGTTTCGTGTTCAGGAGAGGTTCTTCTCCAGCCCGTGTAGGG
>NW_008615448.1:17592-17976 GCF_000691845.1 Merops nubicus
GGCTGTTAGGTTTTTATGCGGTGCAGTTCTGCTTTTAATATTTTGGGCTTTGCCTTACAACACTTAAGGATGTTCTCTTGAGTGCTTCCTCTTGGCTGAGAATTGTTTGTTCCCTTCATGTTGCAGAGATGCTCTGTGAACAAGAGCTAGCTGGGGTCTGTGTCCCACCACTGCAGCCTAAAGTCTAGAGAAAGACAGTTGCAAGGGCAGTATTTTTTTCCATGCTTCCTGACCCATACTTCCCCAAAAGGCTTCCAGAGATGTTAGTAAATGATCTGGATTAGCAGAGCCTAGTTCAGGACAGAAAATTTGAACATACACCAGATGTATCCTGGGCTGCACCCCCAGCAGTGTGGGCAGCAGGGCAGGGCGGGGACAACGACC
>NW_008615448.1:18070-37073 GCF_000691845.1 Merops nubicus
CGCAGCAGTCCCCCGAGGGGGGAACCCCTCTGCTGGGAGCCCAGCAGGAGAGAGTTGGGCTTGGGCAGCCTGCAGAGGAGAAGGCTCCAGCTGGGGAGACCTCCTGGGGGCCTGACAGGATTTCCAGGGGCCTCTCAGAAAGCTGGGGAGGGACTTTTGAGCAGGGCCTGTTGGGACAGGACAAGGGGAGGGGTGGTTTGAAACTAAAAGAGGGAGATTGAGACTGGAGACAGAGGAAGGTATTTTGATGCTGAGAGTGGTGAGCCCCTGGCCCAGGTTGCCCCGAGATGTGGTCACTGCCCCATCCCTGGAACCATTCCAGGGGAGGTTGGCCGGGGCTCTGAGCAACCTGCTCTAGTTGCAGATGTCCCTGCTCCCTGCAGGGGGGTTGGACTGGATGACCTAGAAAGTTCGTTTCCAACCCAAACCATTCTGTGGTTCTTTAAAATGATAGTGTGAAAATTTGAGCAACCTGGATGTGCTAAACTGTTAAAATATCAGAGTGAGCCAGCTCAGCTGTCAAACTGGAAGGAGGACTTTTCTAGCCATGTGTGCCCATAAGATTTGTCCTGAAAGTACAAGGGGCTTTTCCACTTGTTGATGTGTCCACCCATATATTTCAGAGTGGCAAAAATGATACTGTCCATGGTTCCTCCCTGAACGTTTTTTTTTTCTCCTCAGAATTAGGAGCAGTTTCCCTTGAAGAAGGGAAATCTAACTTGTGATTTTTAGAATGAAATCCAACAAAGTTGGTACTAACCAACATGTAGTGCAAGATGGGCTGGGGGGTTGGACAAGGGTGATCTTTAAAGGTCCCTTCCAACCTAAATCATTCTCTTTGTCAAATATATGCACAGAACTCCAATAGTGTACAGTGGGAGTCAGACTCGGAGAATATATAGGGCAGGACTGAGAGTGTAATTTCACAGGGGTGATGTTTTCTGTTCATCTCCTACAGTAATATGAGAGGGTAAAAAAAAAATCTGGACTAGAAACCTGACACTAATACTTCTGTTAATGCAGGTGCAGAACCTCTCAGATTCCCTTGGATGTGGTCACAGTTGTCTTGTGGCACACTGAACCTGAAGGACAGTTTTCTCATGGGGCACAGTATTCCTGAACATGTAATATTTGTGCCCAGATCTATTGCAGAATGCCACTTGAAGATGGTTGCCATAACCAGGGCACCTTTTCAGTCCTTGATTCCACCAGTCTTCAATCCTAATCCCTCTGAATAAAGCACCTAAAATGAGTGTTCATTTTATCAGCATAAATATCCTGCTGTCTGCAGGGCTTTAAATAGCGAGTAAGAATCTTGTTCCTTTTTAATGGGCCAGTAAATGAAATATATAATGTCAGGGCTGTCAAAGATTGTGTTTTACTGTTGAGACAGGATCAAGTGTGGGCATGTTGAGCTAGAGCTGGTGGCTTCCTTAGGACGAATATAGGAAGCCAGATTGGAAAGAATGATGCTACTTAAGGTCCTGCTTTTGTGTAACACCATCATTCAAATGCTGCAGGCCTTGCTGGGGACAGCAATTGCCAAGCCCATGGGGAGGAAAAAAAAATACTTTCTAGTTCAGAAGAGTGCTTCTCCCTTGCCCTCTACAACTCCCTGACAGGAGGCTGGAGCAAGGTGGGGGTTGGTCTCTTCTCCCAAGGAACCAGCAATAGGACAAGAGGCACTGGGCTGAAGTTGCCCCAGGGGAGGTTTCCATTGGACCTGAGGCAGAATTTCTTTCCTGGTAGAGTGGTGAGGACTTGGCCCAGGCTGCCCAGGGAGGTGCTGGAGTCCCCAGCCCTGGAGGAGTTCAAAAAATGTGTAGATGTGGCACCTGGGGCCATGGTTTAGTGATCATGGGAGTGTTGGGTTGACAGTTGGGCTTGATGGCCTTGGAGGTCTTTTCCAACCTTCATGATTCTGTGAAAATTTTCTTCTCTCTTGGGTGAAGTATTTTGGCACAGTCAGGATCTGTCAGGGCAACAGCGCTTTGTACGCACTCTTCTGTGCTCCTCAAAGGACTGAATGAAAATTGATGTTAACGAGCTCGTCAGACCAACATGTATTTTCATAGTTATCTTTTTTATAAGGCAGTTACTGAAGTGTTAATCATTCGATTACTGGTTGTTGTAGATAAGGGACTAATTGGTCCCTTTTTGGAAGTGCTTGACAGGAAAGAGCTGTTGGCCAGGCAGCAGGCATGAAAACTCCTGTTTGTGTGGGTCATCACCCAGAGATATTGACTGGAACTAAAGCCCCCTTTGCTCTGGTGACATCTGAGTTGTGACAAAATTAACAAAATTATATTTCCTGTTTGTTTTTCAGTAGCAAGGGCTCAAATCCTTGTAAAACTTGGATAATTTGGGGCATGGCTTGAAATGCATTTTCGTCAATTTCTTTGAGGAGCCATTAAAAAATTAAACTATGGCTAGGGAGAAGAGCTGAGTTTTTGGTGACAGACAGCTTTAGTGGGGTCTGTTGTTTGAAGATGTTGCACTGAGCTCTAAATTTCACTCATTTCCTGAGGCTATAGCAGAAACACAAGTAATCAATAGTTTTACTGGAACTCTTTATAAAAGAATCCTTCAGGAAAATCCTGCTGTGCCCTTTGTCTCTGAAAGGAGAAGTGTTGAGTGAACAGCAGCCCGTGTGAAATGTGGGGTCATTGCATGTTCATAGAATCACAGAATGCTTTGGGTTGGAAGGGACCTTTCAAGGTCATCTAGTCCAACCCTGCTGCTGTAAGCAGGGACATCCTCCACTAGAGCAGGTTGCTCAGAGCCCCGTCAAACCTGACCTTGAATATCTCTAGGGATGGGGGCACCACCACCTCTTTGGGCAGACAGATCAAGTATTTCACCACTCTCATAGTAAAGAATTTCTTCCTAACATCTAATCTAAAACTCCCCTGTTTGAGCTTAAAACAATCACCCCTCATGCTGTGGCTCCATTCCCTTGTGACCAGTCCTTGCCCAGCTCTTCTGTAGGCCCCTTTAGGTCCTGGAAGGCCACCAGAAGGTCTCTGCGGAGTCTCTTCTTCTCCAGGCTGAACAACCCCTGCTCTCTCAGCCCGTCCTCATAGGAGAGGTGCTCCAGCCCTCTGGTCATGTGCCATTGGCTTGTGCCCAGCTTTTCATCCACCAGCACTCCCAAGTCCTTTTCCACAGGGCTACTCTTCATCCCTTCATACCCAGCCTTTGCTGATACTGGAGATTGCCCTGACCCAGTTGCAGGACTTTGCCCTTGGCCATTTGAACCTCATGAGGTTCACATGGGCCCGCTTCTCCAGTTTGTCCAGGTCCCTCTGGACGACATCCCATCCCTCTGGCACTTTGACCTCACCACTCAGCTTGGTGTCATTTGCAGACTTGCTGAGGGTGCCTTGATCCCACTGTCTGTATTTTTGCTGAAGATATTAAACAATACTGGTCGTAGCACAAAACTGTGAGGGACACTGCTTGTCACCCATCTGGACATGGAGCCATTGACCACTACCCTCTGGATGCGACCATCCAACCATACACTTAATGTTTAAAATGATGTGACTGTGGGAATGGCCTCGCTTCCTTTCTTTTTGTCCCTGTTATTGTAGCATGTGAGAAGAAGCTGCAGATGATATCAGGCATTCACTTAACAGCTTCACACGTGCTCAACTGCTGGGTGGTGTCATTCCTTGTTATATCACGCTCATTCACTTCACCATGTTGCTTCTCTTCCTGCTGTTCTGCACCAGACAGTCTTAAATATTCATGCCTGCTTCCAACCATCCCTTTAGGCGTGTGTACCTGGCTTAGGGTCTGTGCTAGTTTGTTAAATTCAGGCTTTTTTTGAGCACTGGAGTGCTGAAGGCTGCCTAGTGAGCTAAAAGGTTGATGTCACAGTTTCTGGTTTGTGAAGTTGCTGGAAACCGCTGAGATATTGAAACTTGAAAATGTTTTGCTTGGAAATTGTTCCCTCAGAAAGAGTTGGCTGGAGTTTAAAGCACTTGATTATTACGTGGTAAAATGAAAATGGAAATTTTTCTCAGCAGCAGAATTCCAGCCCTGTTGTTTCTTGCTTAATTGTCATAAGGAATCGTTGCACCCTTGAGATGCTTAGCTGGAAGAAAACTGTCTCAGCTGGCCTTGCAAAGTCTGCTTTGGATGGAATCTTTGCAAGGACTAAGAAAATCAAATTTCTGGTAAGAAAATAAGTAACTTCATAATCTTTCAGTAGTTCAAAATACTCTGAGCTCTGTACAGAGAGGAGGGGAAAGCAGGTTCCTGTGGCCAGTTCCCCTCACAGTCACTTCCCTGGTTCATTGGTGTGATGCTGTATCTTACTAAACTCATCACCTGTTTGTGTAGAGCCCTTGCTTTTAGGGCTCTGAACTGGGCCAACACTATTAAATGTTCATCTGGGAAGGTCTTAAGATGTGTGTTTAAAAAAAAACGTTAATTTTTTAAGAGGACCCCAACACCTTCCCTGAGCCAGGAGCTAGAGCGTGAGCAGCACGTCTTAACCTGAGTGACAGGATTGGGCACTGATATTAATGTACACTGAATTTGGGGCTTCAGAGTTTGTAAAAAATGTTAAGATTCTAGGTAATGCCTGATACTGTGGCCTGGGATGGGGGGAAAAAAAAGTTGATCTGCCTCAGGATTATCTTAGGCTTCCAAAAGTTTCTCGTTTTCCAGTTGATTAGGTTCTGAAGAGTTCTTAATTTTCATAGAATCATGAAGGTTGGAAAAGACCTCCAAGGCCATCAAGTCCAACCGTCAACCCAGCACTCCCATGATGCCTAAACCATGTCCCCAAGTGCCATGTCCACATGTTTTTTGAACCCCTCTAGGGCTGGGGACTCCAGCACCTCCCTGGGCAGCCTGGGCCAAGGCCTCACCACTCTGCCAGGAAAGAAATTCTGCCTCAGGTCCAATCAAAACCTCCCCTGAGGCAACTTCAGCCCAGTGCTTCTTGTCCTAATGCTAGTTTTGATTGCTTCTGGTATAAATAGTTCTTGAACAACTACAACAACTGTGATGAGTTATTTCTTAGTAGTTGGTCAACTGCTGGCTAAGAAATGTGAATAGAAAATGCTAAAAATGCAAAGTGCACCTTTGCCTGTAGTACACTGAGCCTGGACGGACTGCTATGGGAATGAAACTGGGCTGTGGGAATCTCTGCTGCTAGCTCCTGGGTCTCAGCCATGTTAAAACTCCTGGTAAGAAGTAATGACCAGTCAGTCCAAGTGGAGGCAACCGAGTCTGGTGTGAAGTAGCTCTGCCACAAAGGTGCTCTAGCTTTCTTTGCCTGTGTTTTACCATCTTGGTGGGTTGCTCTGTTTTAATTGGGGGAGGAAAAGGAAGAGAGGATGTGTCAGAGCTGGGTGTTGATGGCAGCTTGAGCTTTCGTCCTCTCTCAACGTCCAGTTGTAAGAGGCTACTGAGTGGAGATACTAGTTTGTAACAGCCTAAGGGGACAGTCAGTCTTTGGGCTTCTGCTTCCTTGGAATTTCTATCAAAAGAAATGCGCTGCCATAGATATGTTACCTTTTAAACATTATGGTGCTGATTTCATCATAGAATCACAGAATGGTTGGGGTGGGAAGGGACATTAAAGATCTAGTTCCAACCCCCCTGCAGGGAGCAGGGACATCTGCAACTAGAGCAGGTTGCTCAGAGCCCCGGCCAACCTCCCCTGGAATGGTTCCAGGGATGGGGCAGCAACCACCTCTCGCGGCAGCCTGGGACAGGGGCTCACCACCCTCATGGTGAAGAATTTCTTCCTAATATCTAGTCTAAATGTACCCTCTTTCAGATGCCTTTCACAGACTTGTAACTGCTGATTTTTGTAATGTTTGTAATTCCTGAACAGCACAATGGGAACATGGTGCTGTGTTGTACATGTGTGTGGATGGATACAGCTGTTCTCCAGCATGTAGGATGTAGGTTGTGTCCCCCGGGAGCGGTCACCAACTTCCCTACTCTGCTTTGTTGGAACAAGCCAATGATTCTCACATGGAGAGCTATAGACTGCTGGCAATCCCTGAGGCCAAAGTAATTGATCCAGGACTGTATCAAACAGTTTTCAATAGTGCTTTTAATTAAAGGAGGAGAAAACCTCTTTGTTTGGGGTGGTGACCTGAAAAAGCAATGAAGGATTGGCAGGGATTCACTGTCCTGAAGAGGTCAGCTGCAGTTGTCCGACATTGTTATTGATTGTGTCTGCCTTTCTACAATTACTTTTTGAGGTAGGATGCCATAAAACCTCCACAAACCTGCCAAAAACCCCTTCCTGAATTGGTTGCTCTGTTGCCTGTCCTGCTTTTCCCCCACTCTACAATCACCCAGGAGCTGGTGGCCGCTGCCAGCAGTGTCTTTGCTGCTGGCTTTCACTGAGGGACGATCCTTGCTTGCAGAGCCTCCATAGTTCCTGTGTGGAGCCATGTAGCTGCAAATTGCCTTTGTCAAAGAAAATATACCCCAAACCAGGACAGCAACTAAAATAGAAGTGACAAAACTGCTGTAATTGTATTAAATGGACTTTCTACTCGGCGATGCTCCTTGCTCAGGGCTCCCTGAGCTTCACTCAGTCTGAAGTTGATGGATTCACTGTAGGTACTTCAATTTCCTTTGCCTGTTTTTTGTGTGCTTGTAGGCTGCAAGCTTGAGTCCATTGTTTTGTTTTGGATGAATATGAAAAATATAATAACTTGAAATCAAGGTGAGTTTCCTCTGTTCTTTGGCATGAGTAAAATAAAATGCATTTTAAGTAGAAAACAATGGAACATCTCTTTAATTACTACAAATAATTTAAACAAAACAGTTCCATGTTTTTCTGAGCCTAGTTGGGTTTCCATTTAACTCTCTGGCTATCCTACATTAACACCCTAAACAGAATGTTAAATTCCTTCTTAAGGAAGCAAATCTGTGTAAAAGGACAAGAGTATAAGTTATAACCTAGACTTTAACTAGGCTGAAAATAAGTTGCCTTAAAAGAGGCCAGTGGAACCATTTTGTTTGTACATAAAGGAGGCATTGCTTCTTTGCAGTAATACAGGAACTGCTGAAGTAGCACCAAAGCCACTTGCATAATTTTTGTTGTGTCAACAGTACAAAATGGGTTTAATTCCTGGAATCAATGGGGGCAGCTGTTCCATTTCAGTAACCAGGCTGGGAGGGCACCCCTCAGCCAGCTTTATCCTGTGTAGCCAAAACATGCTTTGAAAATGTCTGATAAATGTGCATTAATATTGTCTTTGGCTCTAAAAACACCCCAAAGCACCCAAACATCTATAGCCATACTTTTTGTATTTAAATTTTTTTTTTTTTACTGGATGCCACTATTTTAATTGTGAAAAAAGCTACTTACAAAGGGTGAGGCCATGGATATATTCAAGAAAATCTTGAAATTTTGTTCTTTGCAGACTTTCTTCTGCTATATTTTTTCCTGGATATAAATTTAGTTATTTACTGGGGACTTAGGGTTGCAGAGAATTGGCTCAGATGGTCCTTTGGTCTGATCTCATCTGCCATCTCGCATCAGCAAAGAAATGGCTGAATAAAAGCACTTTAACAATAGAGCAGAAGTGGAATCAGTGGAGGGGAAAAAACTTCAGGGTAAAAAAATTCCTTAATGAGAGCGAGGAGGCGAGACCATGTCAGCTCTGCCTTTTACCTCTGCTTTCTGTGACTAGGCTCGGCGCTGTCCTCGGAGTTCCTCAGCTGTGACGATGGAGAAACTTCATTTTACTGAGGATTTGTTAGATGAATGCAATCTGCTGGCTCTGTCAGCACCTTTGGGCTGATGAATGAGTTCTGTTTCTTACGTTGGGGGAACTGGGTGAAATTTCCATAGCTTGACAGTCAAGAGCAGAGGAGGATTTATTTATTTATTTATTTATTTTTTAAAAAAGAAGCTGTTTAAATCACTTTAATACATCATTGCTGTTTTAAAAGCTCAGACTGACATACCTAAAAATATTCTTTGTGATTACTGGCTCATACAGATAATTAAGTCAACTATGAGCATCCTCCTGTTGGGGCTGCTTTTTAAATAAAAATCCAAAAACGTTTTTCATGCGTTCATAATTCAGTATATTGTTCTTAGCAGTGCTTTTTCCTCTTGTTACCTTGGGTTGTTTTTTTTCCAGATCTGAACTAGCAAGTTCACTGATCCTGATCCTTAAATCTTTGAGTTTCAGCAACTCTTTTAAGCATTGGATCTTAAATTACCAGCAGATCTGAGCATGAAACCTGGTGTGAGGCCAGCAGTCAGAAGATCTTGGAGCTGTAACTTTCAACAGGACTCTGTGTGGTATCGGGTCATCTGTTAAGAGAGCTGAGGGCAGGACAGAGTTTGACTTCTCAGTAAGAATTACTGTTCCCTGTCAGCGCCTCAGGTGTTGCTGGATAAGCTGTGCTGTGGTGTATCTAGTTAAAGGAAATACTTGCAGTGAAGATTTTGAGGTGAGCTTATCTGAGAAAGAAAGTTGCAGTATTGCTGGGATTTATCCTTCAACCCATCTTAAAGGGAACCTTGCAAAGGACCAGTGAAATTTTGGGATTACACTGTCATTTACTTCATCTTCCTCTCTAACTCGGGCTTTTAGCTGGTTGGATTTCTGTTAACCAGACCTGCCTCTGAGAACTGGGAGAGGTCGAGTGGAATTCTTCAGCTTCAGAATGAAAAGGGAGGACAGATTGATTCTTTCTAAGATTGTTTTGCTTCGCAGATGTTTCTTGGGTTTGAGTTTTTTATTGCTGGTGTTTTGAACAACAGGTATGAACTGGGAGATTTAAGCTTGACTGTTCTGGAAGAATTCTTGGACAAGATGTGAATCTCTAGTATAAAAGAGGCAAGCACATGCCTAAGAACATGAGCTGGGGTTGTAATGCCTGCTCCCCCCACATCGTACAGTGAAGGGTCCCAATTACTCTTCCTCTTCCTTTGTAGGTCACTCTCGACTGTTGCCTGAACCCTTACAGACTCTGCCTGGCAACAGATGACCTTCTAATCCCATGCTGGCAGGGGGATGATGGGTATTATCTAATGGGTCTTTTCCATCCCTGGCTCTTGTGGGAATCTCCCCAGTGACTTGTTATGACACACAGCACGAAGTGCTGCCGGTAGCACGTGTTCTGCACACGCTGACATGGAGGAGTTGTTGGTACCCACCACTAATCAATGTCATTAGTGGTGGCTGGTGTCGGACACACAAATCTCCAGTCCATAAAGCCCCTGAAGCAGCATGAGGCAGTCTTCAAGAATCAGATGGACGACCTTGAAATCTCTCCAGTCGCTGCTGTCGGATCAAAGTGGCTGGAACCAGGAGATTAGTGTATTGATCTCATCTTGCAGGTGAATGCTCTTTCTGCAGTAAGCTCTAGGCAGTGGCTCAAGGCTTCCAGACAAAGAGTATTGATCATGTTGACTCAATTAGCTAGTGAAGGCTTTGAATCTGAGCCCTCAGAGTTAATGGCAATTTCCCTGATAGGAGCTTCACAGGTTCCCATCTTTTCACACAGTTCTGTGTCTTGGATACTTTGCTGCCACTGATAAAATTGCTGATTTAGGAGGAGGTTAGTATTTGGGTATCTGTGTTTCTGCACTATAACCAGTGATCAGCCATTCCTTTCAGGAATTTCCAGTTTTCTATATCAGAACAGCCCACTTCTTGCTGTTCCATAGTGTGTTAAAGCGTTGCAGCGTATCAGAATTAATGCAGCTGAATGCTTCCACTTGCTGCCTTCCACAGCAAACCGCTTCTCCCTGCTCGTCCCCTGGCCTCTCTGACAAAAGCACCAGGCAGGCTCTGCATTAACATGTGATCTTCATGTTGGTCATCAGGAGGGCGAGGAGCTAGCTCAGTGTGGGAGCCATCAGTGATCTCTACATCTAGGTTCTTCCCAGAGTCGGTATAGCTGAAGAAAGCCACCTGAGCAAGTCGGATACAAGCTATAAAATTCCTGTTGGAGCCAGTTGCCTTCCCATCCAGGAGTGTAGGCTGGTAATCTGTGTGCTTAAGCCGCGATGTCTGAGCCCCAGCTGCGTGCTTAAGAGCTGAGTATTGTGGGCTTTGTTTTCCTTGGATCAAAAGCTTGAAGGAAAACTCATCTGTGAAACCCACACGGGCAGCTGCTGTTCAGCCGCTTACCAATGGAAGAGTTTCTGACATGGATGTTCAGGTGCAGTGTTGGAACAAACGGTTTTGTTGGTTAGTTGCTTCTTTTCTTAGCTTCCCTCTGCTTCAAAAACAAAAAAACTCAGATTCCTCGCATGTGAATTCCTACAATGGAATGACATCTGACAACTCTGTGAGCCGAGGAAGGGAGGAAAATCACCTGCCCAGCCATATTGGTTATTTCAGAGTTTAATTACCCTCACTTTTGAAGTTACGTGCCTCTTCTGATAGCACTTTTGACTTGGCTTTTAGCTCTTAGATGTTGATCTACAGAAAGAGAAGAGGCTGGAGACCACCTTTTCTTATCACCAAATGGCTCCTGCTGTCTGGCATCTTTCAGTTGTACTTCATAAACTACAAACTGCCTTTTTTTCTTCCCAAAAAGCTGCTCCTCAGCTCCTGAATTAAGGTTTTCTCCTCTCTTCCTGTCACGCAGGGGCTGGTGTGTCCAGCAGACCCCCCCACCCCCCCCCGCTCTACCCAAAGCTGTGTCCTGTGGTAAAACCCCATTCTCAGTGTTTCGTCCCCCACCTTTATTCCTCCAAGGATAAGCTTCTTTTTTTTTTTTTTTTTTTCTTTTCTTCTGTCCCAGCAGCATACCAGAAATACTTTGGCCTAAAGGATGCCGTATGTTATTGCATCGCTGACTAATGCTGCTCTGGACATATTTGTGTGTTGACATTTTTCCAAGATATTAAATTAACCCACTAGATTAAAAAAAAACACAGCTTAATGAAACAAGGCTGAAGTCTTGACTGTCTTATCTGCTTCCTTTGGTTAAAACCGACAGGTTACTTACCCAAGCATTTGCCATTGGTATTTGAAGCAGCCAGTTGTTCTTTGTCTCTGTATTACCTTGTGCTGCTTCTCCCTGCTGAGCTTCATTTTCCTCTTGAAGGCTTCTGCATTTCTCAAGATTATTTGGAATTCGGGTTCTGTCCTCTGACTCGCTTCCAGTCAGTGCCTTCTGTGAATTTGATAAGCATAGAGCCAGAAAGACAGAATAGAAAGCAGGTGAAAAAACATAACGAAATAGAATTCAAACTCTCCTGCAGATCCTCAGTCAATTAGTTCTTTTTTTTTTTGTAATGTTCTTTATTATTGTATTTTATTTTTAGTCATGCACACTGAGGCTTAATGACCCCGAAGGTTCCCCCCTCGGCTCATTGCTGGGGCTCCTCTGGCCCTGTTCCAGCAGGTCCCTGTCTCTGCTGTGCTGAGGACTCCAGAGCTGCCCCAGCACTGCAGGGGGGTCTCCCCAGAGCGGGGCAGAGGGGCAGGATCCCCTCCCTGCCCCGCTGCCGACGCTGCTGGGGGTGCAGCCCAGGCTGCCAGGGGCTCCTGGCCAGCTCCTCACCCCCAGCCCCCCACAGGGCCTTCTCCCCAGGGCTGCTCTCCAGCCCTGTGCTCCCACCCAGGTGCAGGACCTTGCTCTTGGCCTTGTTGAACCTCCTGGGGTTCACACAGACCCACTTCCCAAGTCCAGGTCCTCTGGTTGACCTCCTGTCCCTCAGGTATTACCTGCACTACTCAACCTGGTGTAGCGTGCATTCTTGCTGAGGTTGCCATCTATCTCACCATCCGTGTCATGGATGAAGATATCGAGCAGCACTGTTGAATACATGGGATGGTGCTTTAGCCCTGTGCTGAGCCTCTGTCCAGGAGCAACCTGAGCAACACAGACTCATAGAACGCTTTGGCTTGGAGAGAATGTAACTGGCAGTCAATTTCTGTGGGTTTTGGTCTCTCTTCAGGCTCTCTGAAGCAAGGCTTACAGCAGCACAGCTTCCACAGGAGGATCAGCACACGCAGCCCCATTGCTGTGGTGTGCACCAGATGGGGGATGAATCCCAAGGTGATTCATCTGGCTGGTTTTTAGAGGGCTGGGGGCAGTTGGCACTCTTGGCAGGCAGGGCGGGTGTGTGCGGAGGCTGGGGAGAGGTGAGGTGGTGGTGGGTGTTAGGAGTGTCTCTAAAAGAGGCAATTTTTAAAGCCTGTAACCCTCTGGACAAGGTATCTTTATATCATCTAAACTTAAGAATTTCCAAAGAGAAGATTCACCAACTTCTCCTTTTAACTGCAGATACAGTGAGAATTTTTGGCTTTCGCATCTGCCAGGATTTTTAAAGCCAGTTGGCTTTAAAAGGAGCTTTTTTAATAAGGAGGAATAGTAAAACTTCAGTAGTCATGGTGGAATTAAAACTGTGAGTGGTTGGTATTAGTACTGCCTGTTGACATACTGTGTGAAGAAAACCTTTGTCTGTTTGGAGAGGAAATGTCATAGAACTGCAGCACATCGAGATGCTCTATCCAGATGTTGGTTGGAGCAGATATTTGAATAGAAGCCAGCCAAGTGGCATCCTGGTTTTCTCCTCTTTTTGTGAAATGGTTGAAAGTAGGGTCAGGAAGCTCAAGGAGCATGGAATAGAAAAACCTTTATGGAAAAATCTTTTCAGATTTTATGGCTTCTAGACAGATTCCCTCCAAGACTCAGTGTATATTGGGGAGGGAGATGATTTACCAGAAGCCTTGAACCTTCTTCAGGGCTTGTGACTTACCAAAGCAAATGATTTCATGGGTTTGGTTACACCTTTTTACACCCCTAAATAAATTATAAACTCTTTGCATCAGTGAGGGAAAACGAGTTCATTTGTTGTGCCGCAAACCCATGACTGGGATGTACAGTGCAGTAGAAGGTACTGGATTTGCTCGTCTTGGTCTCTTGAGAATTGTCCCTAGTTCTGCAAAAAAACCCTCCTCCTCTCCCAGCCCGTGGCTGTTTGTCCTGTGCCAGCTTGTGCTGTTTGTTTCTCAACGCGTTTGTGGGGCCTTGGGACAAGTTTGAGTAGGGGATTCAGGAATCCTGCCCGTCAGAGATGGGTTGCTTCTGAAAACCTATTCACCGAAGGGAATGTTTGCTCTGCCTCTACAAAGGCAGCTTTTTAACTTCGTGGGAAACCTGCTTATGCCTGTGGAGCAGAATATGTTAAAAATTCACACGTGAATTCAAATTTTGACATGGGAAAATGTTTCACTCAAAGGCTATCTACTGGATTCCTGTTCGTTCAGCAGTTGCACAGAGTTAACTAAAGAACTAACACCTCTGGAAGATTATTTAAAGAACACAAGCTTTGGTTTGTGCACATTTAACTGTCCTCCTTCTGTACCTGCAATGTTTGGCCAGCAGAAGTCATACAACTCTTCTCCCCTGCCAGTGGGACATGGCAAATCCCACCTGCATGGAGATTAGCAGAGAACAGTGGGGTCTGATGTATTCTTGAGTAAGTTCAGTTGTGTCCTAAATAGCCTAAAATTAAGTATCCTTAATATACTTAGCAGGGCAGGGAGGGGATCCTGCCCCTCTGCCCCGCTCTGGGGAGACCCCCCTGCAGTGCTGGGGCAGCTCTGGAGTCCTCAGCACAGCAGAGACAGGGACCTGCTGGAGCAGGGCCAGAGGAGCCCCAGCAATGAGCCGAGGGGGGAACCCCTCTGCTGGGAGCCCAGCAGGAGAGAGTTGGGCTTGGGCAGCCTGCAGAGGAGAAAAGGCTTCAGCTGGGGAGACCCAGGGAGACCTTGGGTGTCCTGTCAGGACTTCCAGGGGCCTGTCAGAAAGCTGGGGAGGGACTTTTTCACAGGGCCTGTTGGGATAGGCCAGAGGTGGATGGTTTGACACTAAAAGACAGAGATGGAGACTAGAAAGAAGGAAAAAATTGTTGACACTGAGGGTGTTGAGCCCCTGGCCCAGGTTGCCCCGAGAGGTGGTCGTTGCCCCATCCCTGGAACCATTCCAGGGGAGGTTGGCCGGGGCTCTGAGCAACCTGCTCTAGTTGCAGATGTCCCTGCTCCCTGCAGGAGGGTTGGGCTAGATGGCCTTGGAAGGTCCCTTCTAACCCAAAACATTCTATGATGATGTTGAAGTGAGGCAGGTTGAGATGTTCCAGTTCCTGCATATCTTGATGGTTGTTTCCAAAAGATGGCATGGAGCAGGAAAATGTTGTCCATTGAGTACAAGTTAGACTTTGTCCCAGCTCAGTTGTATTGTTGGTCTCATGTCAGTAGAAAGTAACTGTTGTGACAATGTTTGTCTTAAAATGAACCTCAAATTTCTTGCCTTTTAAGGAATATGGCATTACAGGGCAGTCTCATACCTGGAACGTTATGAGACACTCAGTCGATCTTGGTTATGAAGTGAAGATCTGGACATGGTTGGATGTAGTTTGTGACTTAACCTAGCCAAGCTGAGTCGCAGCTCCAGGGGAGCTGCTGCATCCTGAGTGGCTGCGTGGCCCAGGCTTCACAGGTGTCCCTGTGCCTCTCAGGTGTCCTGGCACATGATGCAGTGCCAACTGCCTTCCTCACAAATTGCTGTAGTCCAAGTGAAGATTGCTGCTGGCAGCATCATGGCCTCACAGGTGGACTCTTGGCTGGGTTAAAAACTGGCTGGATGGCCGAGCCCAGAGTGTTGTGGTGAATGGAGTTAAATCCTGTTGGTGGCCAGTCTCAAGAGGTGCTCCCCAGGGCTCAATTTTGGTGCCAGTCTTGTTTAATATCTTTATCGGTGATCTAGATGAGGAGATCGAGTGGAATCTCAATAAGTTCACAAATGACACCAGATTGACTGGGAGTGTTGATCTGTTCGAGGGTTGGGAGGCTTTGCAGATGTATCTGGGCAGGCTGGCTGGATGGGCTGAGGTCAGCTGTATGAAGTTCAACCAGGTCAAGTGCTGGGTCCTGCCTTTGGGTCACAACAACCCCAGGCAATGGTCCAGACTTGGGGAAGAGGGGCTGGAAACTGCCTGGCAGAAAAGGCTCTGGGGGTGCAGAGACAGGAATCTGACTGACCCCACACATTTCTGTGTGGCACTTGCATTGTGGCCAGAAAGCTGCCTGGCAGAAAAGGCCCCAGGGGTGCTGGTGGCCAGCCAGCTGAATGTGTGCCAGTGTGTGCCCAGGTGGCCAAGAAGAAGGCCACCAGCATCCTAGCTGGGATCAAAACTAGCGTGTCCAGCAGGAGCAGGGCAGGACTGGGCACTGGGGAGGCCACAGCTTGAGGACTGGGGTCAGTTTTGGGCCCCACAGGATGAGAAAGACCTTGAGGGGCTGGAGTGGATCTAGAGAAGGGCAACAAAGTTGGGGAGGGGTCTGGGGAACATGGCTTGTGGGGAGCAGCTGAGGGACCTGGGGGTGTGTCAGTCTAGAGAAGAGGAGGCTCAGGGGTGATTTTACTGCACCCTGCAACTCCCTGAGAGGAGGCTGGAGTGAGGTGGGGGTTGGTCTCTTCTCCCAAAGAACCAGTGACAGGACAAGAGGCATGTGGCTGAAGTTGCCCCAGGGAAGGTTTAGGTTGAGATCTGATGCAGAATTTCTTTCCTGGCAGAGTGGTGAGGACTTGGCCCAGGCTGCCCAGGGCAGTGGTGGAGTCCCTAGTCCTGGAGGGGTGCAAAAAGTGTGTGGACGTGGCATTTGGGGCCATGGTTTAGTGGTCACGGGAGTGTTAGTGTGGGGTTGGCAGTTGGACTTGATGATCTTGGAGCTCTTTTCCAACCTGAAGGATTCTGTGGGTGTACGACAATGAGCTGCAGCCATTTCTGGGCAGATACCAGTGTTCCTGAGCACACCTGAACCTGCTGACACAGGAAGGTCGGGTGAAAGGGAGGTGCACAGCTAACAGAGCAATGTGGACTGTGGGCACCTGGGAAGGAAACCCCTCAACAGCAGTGCTCTTCAATCTTGTTGTGTGCTACCATGGTACTACAGCAGGGACTGCCATTGGTGTGACAAATGTGGGTGGAGTGACATTGAGGAGATGTGTTTTAAGGTGGAATGGCTGCCTTGTGTTGTTACAAGTGAGAAGAGCTGTCTCGTGGATAATAATTTGGTTTAAGGCTTGTCAGACCTACTACAGTTGTGCCTTCAGCTCAACTAAAATTTCTGAATGTGTTGGTAGAAACTGGAGCAGTCAAATTATTTGAGTTTTCATATGAAATCGTGAATGCTTAAGAGTGAAACTGATGCTCAGGAATGATACAGCAGTCAACCTTTTTGTTTGTTTGTTTGTTTTTTTTAAAAAGTGCCAGCTAATGACTTAGCAGTTGTAAAGTCAGTTAACTCCTCTTTTGCTTGTAGGAGGTTTAGTTGCATGGTACAAAACTGTTGGACACAGAGCGAAACTCCTCCTGAAACCATTTTTAAATCACTTGCTTAAAACTTGCACTGAAATCGTTCCTTGAATCTTTTTTTTTTTTTTCTTCTTTTAGTGGGAAAGACTTCCTTGATCACCAGGTTCATGTATGACAGCTTTGACAACACCTACCAGGTAAATTAATCCATATTATTGTCTTCTGTAAGGCCTTTCTGTTGCAGTGTTTTCTGTTGGAGGGAGAATCCATTTGATGGCAGTAGATAAGAGTTGGTGCACCCGCCAGATTCTTAACTGCAAGATCTTTAAGCTTCCTGGTTTGATAAGCTTCCAGAATGACATTTCAGTCTGGGATTCTGCTCGAGTGGCTTATCCGTACTTTGCCAGCGGGATAAGCTGTGGTTCAAAAGAATAGACTTCTGAGGTATGCTCAAGAAGTTCAGCCTACCACGTGGGGGTTTTCCCACCCTTTGCCACCAGCCCATCACAGATCTCATACCTGTGGGGGGGAAATGTAACAGGTACCTGGCTCTTTTATAAGAAGAAGCAAGCTGAGCTGGAAGAGGTTCAGAAGTGGGGCGATCAAGGACTTGTGGAGCAGAAAGCAGTGGATTTTAAGGCTGGTTGTGCTTTAGGATGCTGTTCTATGCTGTCTGCTGGAACAGAGACCACAAAACTGGTTGTTAACACATGTCCCCATCTTGTGACTGCTTGTTTGTGCTCACTATTTATTTAAACCAGATTGGGTTGGGAAGGTTGGGAGTGAAGCAGGAGCTATCTCCTTATTGGCCCTGCAGCTCCCTTGCTGCTTCATGTTTGGGGAGAAGTGGCTTCAAGTTGACACAAGGTAACGTGAGTTCTAAATTCTGGGAGAGCAGCCGTTTCCCACTCCCAGAATTTAGGATGAGCTGGAAAAAGAGGCAAGCTATGAAAGTACTTCAGTACCATAAAGTGCATCTTCTCCAGGCAGAACATGTTTCATGACTTGGTTACAGTTGGTGACGTTCTTAATACACTAAGCTGAGAAAAATCTGTTCCCTGATGAATGTGAAGAGTTTTTTTAGAGGGGTGGGAGGAGGAGGTAACGGGGGAAAAAAATCAGAAAAACGCTGTGACTCTTCTGGTGCTTAGTGTCTAGCCAAGGACCTCCTTTAAGTCTCCTTACCCCTTAATGATTTTCTTCCTGCCTCTTCA
Source organism: Merops nubicus (assembly GCF_000691845.1). Lineage (NCBI taxonomy): Eukaryota > Metazoa > Chordata > Aves > Coraciiformes > Meropidae > Merops > Merops nubicus. Next base: position 35,567 of record NW_008615448.1, read on the forward strand.
GTAACTCCTCACTGCTGCTGCTAGGCAAGTTGGGCAGAAGGAGACAGCAAGGTCTCACTCAGCTACCAGAGAGGCAAAGCTGCTGTGGTGTGGGAGGGCTGGAGAACACATCCTTGCTCCTGAGGGAGCAAACATCCTTGCAGATTCTACCCGCTGTAATTACATGGACGTGGGAAAGCAGTTCTTTTATTTAATCTGTGTGTGTGTTTTTTTTTTTTTCCCCTACAGTGTTTTTCTTTCAGGTCTGCTCCTTTTCTCTATGGAAATTGTGTCCTAGTTCTTTCTTGAAGAGGTTTGACCCTCTGTGCTTGATGAGAATATAGTTGTCTCCATGGGAAGCTGGTCTGACATAATACACTAAATGATTCCAAAATGAATGAGTGGGACTTAAAACAGTAAGAAATCTTAAGGGCTTACAAGATAGCTTCAATTTGGCTATTGCTGATGCATGCCTAGCTTGGTTGTTAATGCACTTGGTATAGTGTCATTCATCCAAAGGCCTCAATTTTACTGAAGTCATGACTGAGGTAGGGTGATACGTCCTATTTTGCTGTAGCTTGAAGAAAGACTGAGTCATAAAAGCTCCAGTAAGGTGGCCAAAAACCATCCCACATCTTAGTGTCAAACCAGAACATAAATTTCTCAGGACCCAGGATTATACAGAGATCTCTCAAAGCCAGGTTCTGGAATAGTAACACATCAAACCGTGTACGTGGTGGACTCTGGCTGTAGGTTTCTTGATGGACAATTTGCTCCTTCTGGACACTTGCGATAAGTTTTGAATGCACATTTTCTGAAAGCTGCCACAAGCTATCATATGAAGAAGTTTTTTTTGGTGTTCAGTTGGTAAAAATAGAAAGCTGCCTTTTAATAAAATCTGGGCTGTGTTAGCTTTTCTTTCACTTGCTGCTGGAGAGGAGGAAATCAGCTGTTGCCCCCAGAGCTTATTAATAAACTGTTTTCATAAAAGTGGCATTTATGAATTGAACAAGAACTCGCTGTCCTGTCTCAAGGAGACCCAAACACCTGAAATAAAACAATGCAGTTGGGGGTTATATATCTTACCAGGAGTGATTCTTCACCAAGGACATGTTCAGAAAGATATTCTTTGTCCTGTGGCACCATAGGTCATATATAGTGGAAGACCAACATTGGTAAACATGATAATTCTCTGTGTGTTAAGTAGAAGGAGAATTACAGGCCATGCCTCCCTTTAGCTTAGCCTCTTGGAGGAGGGGAGAGGGAGGACAGCATTGAGAGAAAAGTTGGCCTGTGACTTGCAAGATAACTCAGCTTCGTGCTTTGCCTCAGGCTTCTTTGTATAATCTTGGGTAATTCTGTCAGCAAGAAAAACAAAATAAGGGCATAAAATAAACCTTCATGCCTATAAAGTAGGGTAACAACAGCTCTGTGTTAGACAGTAGTGTTGTCAGGAGAGATGGATTAAAAGGTGTTCTCATACACAGCCCTGTCTGTAGCGTGACTTTCTCGAGCTTTTTTTTTTTTT
>NW_008615449.1:0-5388 GCF_000691845.1 Merops nubicus
ATAAAATATAATTATAATAAAATAATAACATAAAATATTTTTTCTCATATTTTTTCCATTTTCAGATATCAGAGTTTGACCTTTAGTTCCCTAGTGACTGATGCACTTTTACTCCTTTTTGTTGCATTTTGCCAACAGAACCTCTTTCTTATCATTCTCTAGGTCATGGACATGTCAAAATACCATAACAGTTGTGCTGTCTGTGGATTTCCTCCTAAGGTATAAAACTGCCCTTCCCTCTCCTCCCCCCACTCCACCCCACTCCCCAGTCAGAAAAGTTACCGAAAGGCTTTCTAGTATCACAAACAACATCAGTGTTCTTAATGACCGAGTCTTCCTCCATACCCTATCCCTCCTTGCTCTGTGAAGGTTGAAGGTAACTGATGTATTGCCGGGCAGCACCTGGCCATCGTGTGGAGAAGCCACCACTATGTATGGGATTGCTAAGGTTAGGATCTTCTGAGACTGCTTCTCTTCTTTTGCATGAGTACTGTGAGCCTGGAGTGATATCATTCCCCAACATCTCTGGAGAACATTCTTCTTTTTACTCATAAACTCTACAAATAGGGAGTTTTAGAGGTAAATATAGTTGTAATAAAAGTGTCATTGATAATGCATCCAAAAGAGTCACTTGAGAGAGAGAAATCAGTTCAGGTCTTGCTTCATTCAGTCAGTCTTGCAGCTACACATCCTCCTTACTTGACCGTAGAGAAAATTAAGAGTGCTGATAGTTTTCAGACAGGCAAGGTGAGCATGAGGTACCTTAGTTCCACTGATGTGGATGTGAATTAAGTACTCAGCCTGTTCAGAAGCTGAGCAAACGCCACCAGCTATAGTTTCAGAACTCTAAATACCTTTGAAAATCCGATCCATCAGACTTACGTTGTGCTGCACATAGATGAATGAGCTCTTATTCTGGGAAAGGCTGGTCCAAGTGTTATATGAGCGGGAGATTTGATGTTCAAATGATTTTTGGCACAAGAGAGCTAGAACTGTGTTAGGCAATGCAAGAGGTCCCGATTCCCGCATCAATTTCCGAACTGTTCTTCTTCTGTTGTTTCTTCTGAACTCAGTGACCTGTAATAGATTTTATTTCTGTTTCAGTGCCCTCTGGTGTTTGTATTTTTCTTCTGTTTAGTTCTGTTTTCTTCTTCCTTTTTCTGGCATACTTATATACTGAGTTATCTTTCATCTCAATTCCTTTGTCCTCTGCAATGTTCTTTCTGACAGATCACATTTAATAATACTATTCTGTTCTCCTTTCAGAAGTGTTTGCCCTTGGTTTGTTATTTATTTCACTCTGTCTTCTTTTCCTTTCTTCCTTCTTTTCTTTTTTTTTTTTTTGTAAACTCTAAAAAGCTGGGGTTTATTATTCCTTGGACCACGCACCTGCAATGGTTTCCATAGCAACATGATTCTGCAGCCCCCAGCTGTTTCATTCCTGATTCTTATTAGCAGTTTGCTGGATGCTAGTAAAAGCACTGTGGGTTTGGAGGGGCAGCCCTTGCAGCTGATATCACAAGCATTTAGTTACTTTGAAACTGCTTGTCTGGTTGCAAACCCAGTCCCTTTACCTGGCATGAGAGCACAAGTCATCTATAACTATTTAGTAATCTCATCTCATCTCATTAGTTGTGCTTTCCTGTTACCTTTGCAATTATGTGATGAAGTTTATAGCTCATGCTCAATCCAGTTATTTCTTATGATCTAAGAGCATTCAGATTTCTCTGTCTCTTCCTCTTTCAGAAAACATGAAAAATACCTGCATTCCTATAAACTAAATGTTTAAATAACTTACTATATACAAGTAGAAGCTGAGCTGTCAAACCCTTCAAGTACCCTCACAAAAATACCTCCATCATGTCTCTGAAAGTAAGTTCTTCTTATTTTGAGATGGGGTCTTGAGCAGAGATAGTATTGAAATAATATAGCGATCATTCTATCTGCAAATCTGTCTTCGTTTTATGCCACTCATCACAGTGGGATCTGAATATTTAATGAAGAGAAATGATCAGTGGGAATTCAAGGAGAAAATCCATCTCCTTTTCCTTAGATCCTACCTACCTTCTACTGGTAAAAGTCTAGTGGATTAACACGTGTTGTATTATTGCTGATAGAAGTTGTGCTATTGTAAGAGGAGTGGGTTTGTATTTGTTTTATTATTCCCACAAACCAAAATGCAAAATAGATGCTGAGACTATGAAAAATATAAATAACCTACTGTGTCTTATTTCTAACTAATTTTGTAATCTTATAAAACGTAATCTATATAAGATTATGTGGCTAAACAAAGATACGAGTACACGGACAGTTCAAAGTAATAGTAACATTGAAAAGTGGGTTTTAGCTAAAAGAGGAGCATTTTTGTCAGTCAAAAAGGAACAAAAACTTCTCACACTATAAAAACTCTAGTGTCAGACTTTGAAGAATCAAACTATAGGAGAAAACAGAGAGGAACTGTCTTGGAAAATGGAAATTTTAAGATGGCCTAGTAGAAGTTTTTTGAAATCTAGACAAATGCCAGATAAAGCTGGGTAGCTGAACCACATTTTTAGGATGTATACTAAATAATTGAAACAAACGCTATTTATTGAAAAGGGTTGTTTTGGTGACTTTTTCAAGTAATCTTTTAAAATAGTTTTAAAATGAGGGTAAACTTTATTACAAAATTACATTACAAAAATAATTAATTCAGTTGCTTTTATATCAACATTAAGTTGTAAGAATTATTCAAATGTGATATCAACCATACAAACACTTTTATTACAATTTTGGTTGCTTTGTTTTCTTTAGAATTTGCCTTCTGCTCAGTTCTACAGAATTATTTGTGATAGGGCAGAAGCCCAGTATCATGTTTTTGGATATATTTATGAATTAGTAGATTTTTTTTCTTGTAAACTATAAAATAGACTGATTTACTTTGTATTTTACATAAAGAACTAATATTCGTTGTACTCTAAAAAATGGGGGAGACTGAAGGGTTAACTTTCATCATTCTTAATATGAAGTTAAGATTTAATAAAGTTATTGCTCATTTTCCAATTTGCTTTTCTCCACCTATGGGAATGATTATATAATTTTGAGTTAAGGATTATTCCCTTCCTGTTTAATGAGATTCTTACTGGTTTTCAACACCGTAAAGTGGTTTTGTTTTGTTGGTTTTTTTTTATGTCAGATAATTAAAAACTGTTCTTTAATATTGCCCATACATTTTCATTTTATATTAATCATGCTTTGAGCTTTCAGCTGAAAAAACTCCTTTGCTTCTATTGACTTCTGCAGATGCAGACAAGCTCTCATGTTTCTGAACATTCACTGTGTTGTTAGTTGTTATTTAGGGTAATGTATATTTCTTTAGTCCTACAAACATTGAAACAAAAGTCTGGAACTGGCTGCAGTGTAGATGGTGTTAACAGCTGCAGCATCACTCAATTTTTAGACGCTACAAAGGCGTGCATGGGCTAATTTCTCTTCAGTTTCCAACTGAGAAGTTTTCACCAAGCAAATAGACAAAATGTTATTGCTGTGTTCTCTTCTAACCTATAAACCAACCTGGGATCTGCAAGCCAAAATTTGTTCTGCTTTCATGTTGCCTAGTGACCTGTAAAAAGAATGAGCATCTCAAACATAGGATATCTGTATTTTTATGGGTTTAGGAGTGTGTGTGTTTCCCACTCCAGACACAGTTTTCTAGTCACAGCCTCTTCAGCTGAATCTTTGAGTATAGCTGTGTATCTGTGCAACCCAAATGAAAAAAAAATTGTTCTGAACAAGTCTTACTAAAGTATCCTTTGAACTATTTATGGACAAGTTTTAAAAAGAAAACCTGAAAACTGTCTATAAAATACGGCCAGTATAGGAGTTTTCTAGGTCTTGGCACTAAACCTACTTGAGACAGTCACCTTTGCAGCTGACGCCTCCCATTGGAGATCACTGTCAGGCTTCCAGGGGACATCGGCCTCGTCTCAGCGCTGCACAAAAACTGTGACTTGTGCTTGTGGCACAAGCCTCTGTTGTGAGTGTGTATATATGTATGCACACAGAACACAGAATAAAGATTTCCTGTCAGTCAGTTGTGCTACCATAAGTGCCACCTGCTGTGTGTACAGGGCATCAGTCTGATTTGCCAGTGGGAGAATGATGCTCTGTATGCAATGCACACACCTCATGCAATATGGAGACACTGTGTGGCCAACGTGCTCATGGGTCTCGTCACGGGCTAACGCTGGCAGAACCAGCAAATCAAAATCAACAAAACAAAACCTAAAACCCCAGGGACCCGTTGAGCATTGTGGAATAGGTGTAGAACCATATGTATGATGTAGGAAGCACAAAAGCAGTTACAAGTTAATTGATTTAATTGGTTTGGTGGAATAGGAAGGAAACGCTGAATAGCATGCTGAGAGGCTGCTAGCAGTGTGGATTTGTACACAGCTAGGGGTAAGGAGGCAGTGACTTCAGCTGGCCATAGCTATCTGTCACCTTGGAGTGACACTCACCAGCTTTTCTCTCTGGTCTGCTTGGCACCTCAGCACAACAGATAGTTTGGCTCTGTGCCTATGTGATGGGAAGCACTTTCAAAAACTTACAACAACACTCCAAATAGTAATGAAGAGGATAGCTGCGTAGTGAATGTCCTCACTGACAGAGGCTGTCCTGGTCCAGATAAGAGATTTCCATGACCTAGGTTTGGGGACATGGAAAGCGCTCTCTTGAACCTCTCCCCAGTCTCGATTATGACACAAGTTTGTTCACATTCACAAAATCTCTTCAGACTTACTGAGACAACCCGTCTGTCCCAACAGATAGGAGTGCTGCATTAAGCACGAGATAACTTACCTTGATTTCAGACTTGGATGAGGATTAGATTTATAAACGTATGTGCTGTCTTGACAGCAGTGCTTTTAAAACCAGAGCTTTAATATCTGAGATTAGAAGCTTGCCTGTCCCTGAGCACAGGGCTGTGTCCCATGCAGGGGAATAACCTTCTGAATACAGACCTTGCAGCTGCATTTGTCATCAGATTGCTGTGGCAGTGATTTACATGAATTTGGACAGGTTGCTAGGGAAGTCAAGAATGGTGGTGAGAAACGTGTTTAGTTTAACAAACTGGTTAGAAGTGCTGATGCTTCTGGAAAGAAAGTTCCTTTTTATTGTCCATTGAATGTCTAGTGAGATTCAGGGTAACAGCCACCCTTGTGAAAGAGAAGATGAAATAAAAGATGATTTTATTACCTAAGAAACAGCCTTACTTCAGTCTTACCTTTCCGTAGTGGCATATAAACCTTCTGTATGTCTTGGCATCAGAAACGTATAACAATGACTAGTTTTTGTTGTGTTGTTTTTTTGGAGAGACCATCTGTGCAACACAAAGTAGATCTGCAGGAA
>NW_008615449.1:5419-17566 GCF_000691845.1 Merops nubicus
AATGGGGCTGGGAAATGGGGTTGAACTTTACAGTTTGGTTTAATCTACATATAGCAATTTCTTTTGCTGTCAGCAGTTTAAATTCATCAGTTCAGAAAGGTTTAAGAGAATCAGATTTCTTCTTTTAAAAGGAAATACAAGCTACATGTAAATGAGGCTATGCTGCCCAACAGGTCCCTTTTAGTTCTACCAAGTAAAGCAGGCTTGTAGGGACTTAATTACCTTACTGTTGCTGTGATGGGATGTCCTATCGGAGCCTGAAGGTCCAGTTACACTGGGTTTATGCACAACTGTCATCTGTCATCTGCTGGTGTCTGTGCCACAAGGAAATAGTACAAGGTAGGCAGGCTAGAGAGAGGAGGGAAGTCAATCCAAGGTTTCTTTTGCAGGAGAAAAAAAAAAATAAATTGCATTCAGAGATGTGCACTGCTCATGTGCAATTTTCTCCTTATTTGTGTTTACTAGCGATAGCAGCCAGTGTGCTTGGCTGGTAAATGAAGTCAAAAAGAGCAGGGTGGAACAACACTTTCAACACACTCAGGATGGGAAAGAGCCTGTTTAAAGTGTTATAAAATCCAGTGAACTTAATCTGTGCCTTAAGCCTTAAAATCGATTTAGTTACCATTAAGCACATTGCTCTTCAATAAAAGGTCATCATTACTTTACCACAAATGGTATATGAGATAGCAAATTTTACACTGTTCATACTTGAATGCATAATAATAAAAAAACCCAGACCTCTGACACCATTCCAAACTACTGTTGAGTCTGCCTAAAAAAACATCCCTGATATTTCTGTACGGTGGACCAGGCACAGACATACCTAAATATTCTCTTGGAAGAACAAGAAGAGAAAGTCTGTTCTTTATAGAGAGAAAGCAGTAGAACAGTATGCAGAAAGAATCTGATTTACTGTTGTATTGAACTTTTGTTTTAAGTGTAGTATAAATGAAATTGTGCAAGGGACCTTTGTAAGCTCAAGTTGCCCTCTGTAGTAAGAAAAAAAATCCTATACTGATTACAAGACTTCAGGGATCTTGCAAAAGGAATGTTCAGGGGATCCTCTTGGTGATCTGTTCTTTCTCACAAATCAAAGGAGAAGAAAATAAAATCCTGGAGCCAAGCCAGCAGTTACATGAATGGTTTAAAACTAAAAGTCTTGTTTCTGGAAAAAAAGCTGTGCCCTGTTCTGGTGCTTCAGCCAAAAGTGATTGTAAAATTGAAATTGTTCATCTTCCCTTGAGAGCACTAATTCTGTCAGCCAGAAACTATACAGGACAGCCACAAGTGTCTTAAAATAGCAGCATGAAAGAAGACAAAATAAGTGTTAGACAAACTCGGTCTTCCATAAATAAGTTGAACAAAAAAATCATTTGGCTGGAAGTTCCTGTTTCCAAGGCTAAGGAGTTGATTACATGCAATAAAGTCAAACAAGGCAACAGTGTTTTCTTCTACATAGTTATAATATATATTTGCTCTGAATAACCAACCTGAAATATATTTAGAAGGCCTTGATTTTTCAAGTTTCTAATAATGTATTTTGTCATATAAATTACCCAACTTTTTTTTTCCTAGATGAAGTGTTTCCAGTTTCCCTCAGGCATTTCTAAGAGTAACAATTGAAACAAAGGGTTTGATTCACAAAACAGAGCTTCTCCACGACCTTCATCCAAGAAGGAAGTGGTGATAATCCTCTGGCTTGTGGAGTCACCTGGTGGGATCAGTACCTTCCTCTTTCTAGGCTATGAAAAATGTTACACCACAGACTACGTCAAATAATATGTGTAGAAGGAATTTTAGATTAAAGTCATCTCCATCAGCTGTTTGCTTTGACATATTTTTCAGCTAAATACGGTGATGCATTTCTCTTTTTGGACAAAAGTATCATCAATCAATTGAAATCATCTTCTCAAATTTTTGTCTGACAATTCTTTTGAGGATCTGACTTGTGTCTCAGTCAGCATGATACCTGCTGAATCAGCTTGCTAGTGCTATTGTGCTGGCATCTAAACGTAGGTATCTTAATCTTGAACTGAATCATGATTCTAGCTTGTATATATCAAATCTCTATGTGCAGAGCAATGTTCATGTGTCATAACCGGGATTGAAATCCCACCTATAAGGTCATGTTAAAAGATGATGTTCTCAGAAAGCAATTCATTATCGTATTGGCAGGACCTTTCAGTGCACCATACTGTGGTTGAAAAGGTAACCTTGGTCCTTGGGTGCTGGATAAGGATAGTAGAGAGTAGGATAGGAAGGTAATTTTCATCTAGCATTGCTGAGTCAATGGATTTGTCAGGATTTCGCCTATACAATAAAGTCTGAGAGAACATAGAACAGATTCATAGATATTAAAAATGTCTTGTGGTGAGAGGCTTAAGAAGCTGAAGTCTCAGTAAAAGAAAACTATGAGTTGATTTGGTTGTTGAGGCTAAGAATCTTCTAAGTAGAGAACAGGGAGTGCTGAAGAGGTTTTATTTTTGCAGAGGAATGTAGAAATACCAATACTTCAAAAGGTTTGGCTGAGTCACACAGTTTGTTTTTAACAGTCGATATAGTTAACTGCTTGAACAAATACTTAGAAAAAGGTGGTTTCTTTAACCTTTAAATATTTTTACTTGTATTCTCTCTCTCCGATGACAAACTTTTAGTAAAACTCAGACACGTTTCTGCAGCAAATGCAAGGAGCAATAATTAACATCTTATCAGATGAGCTGATTTCCAAATTTTTGCGCCTTTCTGTGCACAGATGTTGATCTAGGCATGTAGATGTCATTCTACACTACCAGGTACTGTTACTCACATGTAAAGTCAGGTAGAAGGTGTTCATTGTTCAAGCACAATATATCTCCTATCTTAATTTATATGGACAATTTTCAGCTACTTTTAAAATTATTTGTCTACTTGGTATGATTTTATCAGCCAAAATGAAGACCCTCACGTTTTCATGTTATATTACCTGTTCTCATGCAATTTATTTACATATTTGTTTCCATTTAAAGGTTACACTGCTCACTAAAATCAGGCTTTGTTATTGCAGTTTTATAACTGAGAGAGTTTCAGAATATAAGATTTACTTCAGGATGTAGGCTAAGACACAGAAAAAAGCTTACCACCGTAACTTCAAGAGATGTATTTGTTAATGCTTAGTAGAAATAGCCCTTTTCTTTGGCACTGCAACAATCCAGCCGATGCCATTTTATCTGGCCATGAGGACCCCCCATGTTGGGGGGCTATTTACAACAGGTTTTTCTGTCCCTTGAGGCTGAACTCTGTTTAGTTCTTCAGGGCTGTGACCCCGCAGTCACCCAGGAAGATTGGGTTTTGGAGTAAAAACTCTGACCACACAGGAGAACAGAGTTGTATGTAAGCATCCTAAATCATCCCTGAGAAAATAAGCAGGGAAGGATATTGAAAGCTCCTTCCCTTTCATACACTTGAGGTCCAGAAACATAGTGTAACATGTGCCTTGTAAGTTAAAAAAAAACACTCATTGATCCAGGGGTTAAATAGACAAGTGAAAGGAGAAGAAAGATGTAATTGCAAGGGGAGATTAGTTGATTCACCTGCTCTGACACCTGAGGAGGAGTGCTGCCTTTCCCCTGCTCCCCAGACCTCTGCAGGGACAGAGGCATGGTGGTTGGAAGGACAACGCTGGCATCTCTGTGGCACTGAGAAGATATGGTCAGTTTGATTTGCATGTCTGGTTTATAATATTTTAGTTTATTTCTGTTAAAGAAAGCTGTTTTGTAAACATCAAAGAGCTATAATAGTTATAAGCATGTTGGGAAAAGCTTTTAAACCCAGCTGGTTTGCGTAAATGCACCTGCCTAGCATGGCAGGAGCCTTGGAGAGAAGAGTACACAGGCAAGAAAGATAAAGATTTTAAAAAAAAAGAAAAAGTGAAAAAGTTTATCTAGAAAGCTGCTTTTTGTGGCATTCAGTGCGTGAATCTTGTTGGCAATTTCATGCTTTTTAAAAGATTTAAAACTGTTGCTGGGCTTCTGAGAGAGGATGCACAGCAGACTGAAGCTGAGATGGCTGCAGGGCAAACTGGCTGACAGAGCACATCAGCAGACCCATCTGCATCAGGCTCTGAAGCCTTGAACACTTCTCTTGGCTTCACCCTCTTGCCAAGCATCAACATTCTGATTACATAAGCTGGGGTAGACTTCATAGGGACATCATCTTTTAGGATAACTGAGTTGGAAAAATCCATATTCTTATGGCAGTAAACATTACCAGGAATAAGAGGTGAACTTGCTCTGAAGTGCTCAATGTTGTGTGATTTATTATCTTTGCCTCTTGAATTATTTTGGATTTCCAGATTGTTGTGGTATTGTGCTGTCATTTATTCTCCTTTGCCTTTCCTAAGTATTTAAATACCTGTTTGCAAAATTTAGAAGACAAACTCTTCCTTTTCTGTTTAGGGTTTGTTTGTTTTTAAAATAAGAACTCCTAGAAATGAGAACTGAGAATTGTTGTGACTCCCTGTATGCCAGCGTGGAGGCTGACCATCTGGAAAGCAAGTTTGCAGAAAAGGGCCTGGGAGACCTGGCAGACACCAGGCTGAATATGAGCCAGCAGAGAAGACAAATGGTGTCCTGAGCTGCATTGGGAGAGGTGCTACCAGTAGGCTGAGGAGGTGACCCCTCTCCTCTACTCAGCCCTGCTGATGCCACACCCAAAGCACTGTGTCCAGTTATGGGCTTCCCAGTACAAGAGAGATAAGGGTGTACTGGAGAGAGTCCAGAAAATGGTGACAGAAGGCCCAGAGGGATCTTTTCTGTATGTGTAAATACCTGAAATAAGACTACAAAGATGGAACCAGGGTCTTTTCAGTGGTGCCCAGTGATGGCACAAGAGCCACAGGGTACAAACTGAAGCACAGGAAGCCCCATCTGAACATCTGGAAAGGCGTTTTCACTGTAAGGGTGACTGAGCACTGACACAGGTTACTCAGGTGGTTTAGTCTCCATCCTTGGATGTATTCAAAAGCCATCTGGACATAGTCCTGGGCAACTGTTTTTAGGTGACCCTGCTTGAGCAAGGGGTTTGGGCTAAACAACCTGCAGAGATTCCTTCCAGCATCAACCATTCTACAATTTGGTGATGAGACCTAGGTAGATACAATCATTTTCTGCCCTCGTGCTGACACCTTCCATCTATTGTAAAGCTACCAGTGGCAATAGCATCACAGTCATACCTGCAGGCACATGCATTCTCACCCAGGTGCAGACAGGCATCGAACTGGCCAGCTCACACTCCAGTCTGGCCAGACTCCCTTGCAGATGGGGTGTGCAAGCACACTGAGTGTTTCTGCATGGTGCAGTTCCTTTGGTAACGTATCAGACTCTTAGCAAGGCACTTCAACCTCATCAAGATGCTGTGTCCTGCTACCTGAAGCAAACACAGGAAGTGGTTGGAGTTCAGGCAGAGGAGCCAGATCTACCAGAACAGATCTTCTTGGTCTATGTTTTAACCTCTAATGGTAACTAGCTGTGTGATAGATCTTTGTTGCTTGTGCGTTCAACCCATTCATTTCTGAAGTGATTAATGTCTTCAGTGTACCTTCAAAATTAGTTTTGTGCTTTTAAATACCTTAGCAGCATTAGAGAAAAATAAGAAAGGAAAACATGAGGGTTCTCCTTTTGGAAGCTTGTTTTGCAGCTTGAAGGAGATTGTATTATCCATTGCGTATGTGCTTAACCAAATCTGTATGAGCCTTCTGAAAAGGAAGTAAAATGTCCTTTCTCTGTATGTAAAGCAATTTGGTAAAGCCAGTTAGTGTGACTATTATGATTTTATTTGTATTAGAGAAAAATCTTTTCATGAGAAAGAAATTTTTTTTTGGCAGTATTTGAAAAATGATAGGGGAGCTGGTGCTAAAATGGAACATCAGAGAGATGAGATTTTTGGAAGGAAACACAGTGAATGTCCACCTACCCTTGGCTTGTCTAGTGCTATTGTGGTCCACATAATTAATAATAATAATAATAATATTGACTCCCTGGTAAAATGACTATATTAAATTTTGGGGATCAATAATAGAGAATATAATATGCATCAAATGTGTGACAGCATATCTGTGTAGCATATCTATTTATTTAGACTTAAGCAAATTAAATTCAAGGTCTTGGTTCTAACCAGTTGCTTGGTAAATTGAAGCTGTTAAAAAGCATCTTTTCAAACACCTCAAGAACTGTGGATGAGGACTGTGGTCTGTAAGACCTAAGGATTTTAATTGTAATTATTTATTTATGTTTAATTTTCAAACTTTTGCTTAGCATAGGCTTGAAAAAATACTTATTAAATATTGTATCAAATTAATTCCACTTTGCAGTTAATTTCAATTTGTTTGCAAATGAGTATTCAACAATTTCTGTTACTAATTCTTAATCTGTGGATTTCGGAAAAAAAATAACTGTCCTATTTCAGCTGAGATAAAGTTAATTTTCTTCCTTGTAGCTGATGCAGTGCTGGGTTTTGGATTTAGGATGAAAATAACGTTGATAAAACGCTGATGTTTTAGTTAAGAAGTGCTTATCCTACTCCAAGACTTTTCAGTTTCCCATGTTCTTACAGTGAGTGTGTGTGCAGGCAGTTGAGAGGAGTGGCCAGGACAGCTGGCCTGAAGTAGCCAAAGCCATGATCCATACCAGAGGCCACCGTGAGCCGTACAGAAACTGAGGAGAGCTGGCCAGGATGCCCCAGTGGCTGCTCAGGGACTGGCGGGGCATCGGTCAGTGGGTGCTGAGCAATGGCATTGTTCATCTCTTCTCTCTTCTTGGGTTTTATCTCTCTTATTTGTTATCTTCCTTTCCATGACTATTATTATACTTTATTATTATACTTATTCTCTTTCCATTATTAAACTGTTTTTATCTCAACCCACAATTTTAACTTTTTTTTTTAATTCTCCTGTCCATCCCATCGTGGCAGGGAGGAGTGAGCAAGCAGCTGCGCGGTGCTTAGTTGCCAGCTGGGGTCTAACCATGACATAAGGACTCTGGAGGCAGTGATAAGCTTTTTTGTTCTCAGTATGACAAATATGTTGAATCTTAGCCGACATTATATTTTTTCTCATTTTTTTAAACAAAATTCCTTTCTCAAAAGTTCTCTTCCCACAAACTTGCTCTTGCTACAGACATTCAGCAGGTTAACGTATCAAATCAATACCAATGATACAGGCATATTAAAAATTTAAGCCAATAGTTTGTTTCTCTTTTTAACTGGAGCCAGTATTCAAAGAGAGTGTTATAAATGCAGTTTCCTTTTACCCGGTTGCCAAAACTGAATTTTTGATCTGTTAAGCACAGTCTTAGTCCTGCTGTGGCTTTTTATTTTCAGAGCATGTTCAATTGGAAACTCCTGGGGAGGTTTTTTGCTTTTTTAGAATGAAACGGGTTGCACTTCATCTGTGAAATACAGCAGAGCTAGATTCTCATAACTGAATCTAATGGAGAAGAATAAATAGAAAACTTAAGCCTGTAATATTGTTATAACTTATTAAAATAAAGGAAAATTTCTAGAAAAACTTGAAAATATTTTAACAAGTGTTTTCCCAAAGTATCAACTAGCCAGGAATCTGAAACACTTCTAAAGTAAACAATTTATACTGCAAACAATTACATCATTCTGTGACAGCAGAACTTGTAGAAATTGAAACTGTGTTGTACTATTTAGTCTTGCCTTAAAATAGTCCTTTACTATAGCTTATACACACATAGCATTAAAGATTTCATTCTGAATGAGTCAATATGATGGGAGAATAGTGGCTATCTTGTCTCATGTATCCCTTGCAATAAGTATTTCTATTTTGGTTCTGTTCTTTCAGCAAGAATAAGAAACAATAGAACTAAACTTGCTGATGATGTGAGATATGTTAAGGAACTGTGGGCAATGCAAGCTCTATCCTAAGCTTACCTGTTTCAGAGATAAGTTTTGTAACTTCATCTAAAATGGAGCAGATGGCTACTGAAGAAGTCTGCAACTGCTGTAAAAACATACTCCAGAGCAATGTTATTGAAATTCTCCAGATGCCTGAATTTGTTCTCCCTCTGTCACCTTTTCCCTGGAAGAAGAGCAAGTAAACCATGACCTTGGGGCTGGGTACCGTCTATGACTGTCGATTCATGCACCTTCCCAAGCATGTGATTTTTTGTTTGTTTGTTTGTTTTGTCTTTAATGTCATTGGGCAAAACTAATGATGCACGGCTGCCAGAAGCGTTGGATAATTAAAGTTCCTTAACCTTGTGGTGTTTGGGTTGTGTGGTTTTTTTTTTTTTTTTACTTTCATTTATTTATTTATTTTTATTTTTGTTTGTTTTGTTGTTGTTGTTGTTTTTTGTTTTTGTTTTGCTTTGTTTTGTTTTTGTGGCTTGGTGGTCTCAGAGTACACTTTTGTGTTCCCACACAAAGCTGTGGATTGTGATTGTGTTAGTTGACCTGAACCTATCTGAAGGTGACAACATAATAATGGAGGATGGGACATTTAACTGCACTCAGCAGACATGATGACAAATATATCCATCCATTCCTGTAACAGCCATGGACTACACTGTGTGTGAAAACATGAATTTTGAAAACTGTGAGCATAAGGCAGTTCAGGCAAGCCCCATACTTCCAGAGAGGCACTGCAGAGCCCCAGCAAGCTGCAGTCCTTCATCTTTTCCAAGCCAAGAGTATAACATTCTGCAATATGTCTCAGCTCTGGATGCCTGCTTCTGAGGGCTCCGTGCATCACATGCTTGCTTCATTCAGGCATTGCTGCTGGCTGGCTTTGGTCCTGCTTTTGCTGTGTTTGAAAGCAGACCTAGGTGCCTTTTTGAAATGTATATTTGTAAGAGCATATACTGGCATTGTGAAGTCACAGAATGTGTAAAATTAACTTTCTCCTGCGTTATTCACTCTGGCACATCTTCAACTTCAGTCCCAGTGTCCCTGGGGGAAGAAGAGCTGCCTTAGCTTTTGCCCTGGAAGTCATGGAATGTGTTTTCTTCAAGGCAGAGGGAGAAGGTGTGAATTCCGTAGGGTTTTTATAATTTAGCAAGCTTGTAATAACCTCTGGCTGTTGGGGAATGCTATACACCTTGCATGTCTTAATAATAATAATGGCAGGCAGGCAGTATGATTTTTAATCTAGCATACTCTATTTTACTTCTGAGATTGTTATTTCTCCTATGACAAGCTAAAATAACTGGAATACTTCCATATTCTTATGGCTCTTATCTGCCTATAGTAATTTTTTAGTAGCTATGGTCACTGCTTGTCATTTTTTTAAAAAAACATTTTACTGTTTTAGCTTCAACATAGCTGGGGAAGTTTTGGGCTTCAGGAGCAAGCTATTTCCTTTGTCAGTAAGATGTGTGCACACAGGCAGAATATTCATCCTTGATATTGTTTTGAACAAAAAATGATGTTCAATGAACAACAACAACAAAAAAAATCTGCTGGAGAGAACTTAGAAATGTTGTAAACTGGTTATGTTTTATCCTTTCTTTGGCTATAAACTTCCAGTTGCCTCTTGCCCCCAAATGCCACAACAAAATACTAAACACTACTTCAAAGGTGCTCACAAAGCCATTGATAATTCCACCATAAAGTACATGTTTTGGTAAGGACTCTAGTAGAAAGAACTGAATATTTCCAGAATCTGGGTGGTTTCTTTTTTCCTTCACTTTTTCTCGTGAAATTCAGGTTGGTTGTTCTGACTTCTAGCAGTGCCAGGGTGAAAGGAACCAGACCAGTAGAGGTGACTCAGCTCCCTGGAAAGGGCTGAGGTCCTAGTTTCCAGGCAGCATGATCTGAAATAGTGGTGCCTGACTATGGCAGTTCAGGGTGACTGACATTTCTTAATCCTCTCTGAAGACTTAATTTCGCATCACAGCTATTTTTATTTTGGGAAGTCTGTTTTATTATTCAATAATATGTACCACCTATGCCAGGCTTCTGAAAAGGAATAGCTCTCACCTTCCTGGGCTGGAAGCATAGCCTTGCCCAGCTCCTGATGCACCCTGAGATCTCGATAGCTGCTGCATGAGGGTGGTAAGAGAAACAGTTTAGAGGGCTACTTTGCAGATTGCTGCAGAGAGAGCAACTCTGTTTTCTCATTCTTGCATGTGAGATTTGTCTCCTGTGGGTAAAGGGTGGAGAAACTCTATCAATGCCATTGAGGTAATTTTCTCTTTGTGCATATGGGGATCTTTCTTTCAATAGGTTGTTTCAGCTGTTTGTTTATCTATAAACTCTGAGGCACGGTCTGTTTTGTATTGTTTTTCTGAATGTACATCAGAATTCTATATTTATCTTATGCTAACAAGCTGGTCAGATCATCTTCCTTCCAGTTCTTCAGAAGCTTTAAGAGGTACTAACTGAACCTGTTATCTGTCAGACAAATTCTGAAAAAAAAAAAACAAACCTGGAAACTAAAAACAAAACCCAAACAAACCAAACATTTAGGAGTATCTTCCATTTAATGTTTAGTAATTAACAGTAACTGACCATGGAAGCTGAACAGTAGTTCATTAGTTTTACACTTTTTAAATACACTTTTGATATAGAATATTAGGGCAAACTGATCTAACTAAAAAAATAAAAAATAAACACACCTTGGCTGAAAATATCCAAGAGTAAATTCAGAAAACAGAAAAGGAAGGGAATAATTTCCAAAGCAAAAACATGTCCCCTGCCAGTGGACCAAAGATCTATTAAACACACCAATTGGCTTGTTGAAGTGGCTGAAAATATCCACGAGTAAATTCAGAAAACAGAAAAGGAAGGGAATGATTTCCAAAGCAAAAACATGTCCCCTGCCAGTGGACCAAAGATCTATTTAGTATTACTTTCTTTTTCTTTACAAATTCAGTGAAGAGTTTTCTTCATGAAACCAAAATATCTGTATTGAGTTTCCTTTTTGTATTTGTGATGTTGTTTGAACCACAATAAAATAAAAGCATCTGCTATGAAAAAAAACCCCAAACAACAACTCCAACAGCCAAATAATTTAGATCAGAGTGCAATCCCCATGAGACTTTAAGAAATTCAGTCCAGTTTAATAGTATTCCTCTTTATGGGTTATAGTGAAATTGAAAGTACGATACAGTCTAACTTAATGATGTTTCTAGAACATAATCTGCTGTTTCTAGACAGCATCTGCTTTTTTTTCTATTAATGTACGTAGATGTCCTTCTGGTCACAAATATGTTGATGGAAGTTAAATCTTATTACAACAGTTGTGGCAAGCACTGAGGGTAAATTGTAAGTTAGTATTTGTGAAATATGTCCTTCTTCTTCCCATCACAGAGGATATAAATCTTTTGTATAGTCTGCAAACACAGCCTGATTTGTTAGCTCAGACTGCTCATGTTCTCTCTTTTCAAAGACTCTTGTGTCAATGAAGCAGGCAATCATCCCATAAACAATGTCATTTACTAGTATTTAAGAGGATCTAATATTTCTTTCCTCTGCAAGATTTTTTGCTACTTACTGAGAAATAATCCACCAGGCTGGTTTTTGCCATGAGGATTAATATTTGTCTGGAAGATCAATATTAAACTGTAAAGAAGTAATTCCTGCCATGTCATGTACAGTGCTCTTAATTTAACCCATTTTTCTTCTGCTCAAGCATCTGAAAATATACAGACCTTTCTAATTTCAGGGAATTTACATGATACATATAAAAACATATGTATTGAATAATGAGCAAATATCTCAAATTTTTCATTTCTTGTTTTAAAGACTGATCTTATAAACTGTTTGTTTTAGTTTTTACATTAAACTGGAAGCTATTTTCCCCACATTTGCTTTACATATTCTCCTAATTAAGGTAGAATAAAATGCTTTTTGGACCTGAAATAAGCTATTTCTTTTTGGAAGTCTGCATTTATAAGTTGAATTAGCTCATTTTAGTCAACAGCACCCTCTAATTTAAAACTGTGTGCATAAACCATAATGACAAAAGTTATCTCAAGAAACTATCTCTGATAGTCTAATTCCTAAGGTGACATTTCAAATTTAGCGTATTTTGTTTCATTATCTTTTTTTTTCTCAAGGAATTGCCTATGCTTACTGGGTCCTTCTCAACACTATTCAGTGCCCTCAAAGGGAAGAAGAGGTCTCTGACAGACTAGCAGGTGCTGCTGC
>NW_008615449.1:17591-18647 GCF_000691845.1 Merops nubicus
GCTGAACCAGAGAACCAACACAAAGAAATTAGTTTGCATAGTGAAGGCTGATAAGAACCAAAGCCATCAAGAGAACAGGAGGAAGAGCCAGAGGTCATCACCCAACTCCTATCCCTGAGAGAGCTGTGAGATGGGCGAAAGGATTTCAGCCTGGGATCGATAGCCCCAGGGGTGGAAACACAGCTCCACTATTTGTCATGGACTGATCCATACTGCACTGGAGAAAGGCAGAGCTCTGGAACACCTGCAGTACATTGATGGCATCATTGTGTGGGGTGACACAGCAGAAGTGTTTGAGAAAGTGAAGAAAATAATTGAAATCCTTTGGAAGGCCAGTTTTGCAACAGAACAACGTAAGGTTAAGTGACCTGCACAAAAGATCCAGTTTTGGGGAATAAAATGACAAGATGGGCCTCACCAAATCCTACTGGATGTGATCGACAAGACAGCACCCATGGCCCTGTCAACCTGCAAAAAGGAAACATGGGCTTTCTTGGGCACTGCAGGTTTCTGGAGGGTGCACATCCCAGACCACGGTCTCATTGTGAGCCCTCTCTACCAAGTGACCTGGAAGAAGGACTATTCTAAATGAGATCCTGAGCAGCAGCAAGCCTTTGAACAAATTAAATGGGAGATTGTGCATGCAGTAGCCCTCGGGCCAGTCTGGGCAGCACAACATTCTCCACACTGCAGCTGGGAAGAATGGTCCTACCTGGACCTGAGGCCAACCTCAGGGGTTTTGGAGTCACGGATACAAAGGATCCAAGGCCAACTAAACTACACTCCAACCAAAAAAGAGATACTGACAGCATATGAAGGAGTTAGAGCTTCCTTGGAAGTGGTTGGCACTGAAGCACAGCTTGTCCTGGCACCCCGACTCGCGATGCTGGGCTGGGTGTTCAAAGGGGGGTTCAAAGTAAATGGGTCACCCTGATAACACAACAGGCTAGAATAGGGATTCCAGACACCCAGGAATCCTGGGGGTGATCACAAACTGGCCAGAGGAGAAGGGTTTGGGATGCCACCGGAGCAGGAGGTGACAGGTGTGTAAGAGTC
>NW_008615450.1:0-1301 GCF_000691845.1 Merops nubicus
AGAGGTGACCCATCAAAGGGGGTGATGAATATGAGGGGTGAACCACCAGGTCAGAGAAGGGCCAGGGTGGTCTCTAAGGGGGTGATGGAGACATAAGGGTGACCCATCATAGGGGGTGATGGAGATGGGGATGACCCATCAGGTAGGAGAGGGGTCAGGATGGTCTCCAAGGGGTGATGGAGATGGGGATGACCTACCAAGTAGCAGAAGAGTCCCGATGGTCTCCAAGGGGTTGATGAAGATAGAGGTGACCTGTCAAAGGGGGTGATGGAGATCAGGGGTGACCCACCAGGTCAGAGAAGTTGATGAAGATAGAGGTGACCCATCAAAGGGGGTGATGGTGATGGGGGTGACCCACCAGGTCAGAGAAGGGTCAGGGTGGTCTCCAAGGGGTGATGAAGACAAGGGTGACCCATCAAAAAGGGTGATGGAGATGAGGAGTGACCCACCAGGTGTGGGGAGCGACCCTCTGGTTAGGAGGAAGGTGAGGATGGTCACCAAGGGAGTGATGGAGATGGCAGGTGACCCACCATGTAGGAGGAAGGTCAAGATGGTCTCCAAAGGGGTGATGGAGATGAGGGTGACCCATCAAAAGGGGTGATGGAGATGAGGGATGACCCAGCGGTAGGAGAGGGGTCAGGATGGTCTCCAAGGGATGATGGTGATGGGGGTGACCCACCAGGTCAGAGAAGGGTCGGGGTGGTCTCCAAGGGGTGATGAAGACAAGGGTGACCCATCAAAAGGGGTGATGGAGATGGGGGTGACCCACCAGGTCAGAGAAGGGTCGGGGTGGTCTCCAAGGGGTGATGAAGACAAGGGTGACGGGGTGATGGAGACAGGGGATGACCCAGCAGGTGACGGAGAGCGGTCAGGACGGTCCCTAAGCAGGTGATGGAGCTGAGGAACGACCCCACCAAGCCCTTTCTCCACCCCAACAGATCTCTTTGAGTACAAGTTCATCAACAGCCGGGTGGTGAACAGCACCTTCCTGCACAACAAGGAGGGCTGCCAGCTGGACTTCAGCGACGACAACAACGCCTACATGATCTACTTCGTCAGCTTCCTGGGCACCTTGGCCGTCCTCCCGGGGAACATCGTCTCGGCCCTCCTGATGGACAAGATCGGCCGCCTGCGCATGCTGGGTGGGCACCACGTCTACCAGATGTCCTCAGCACCAGGGTCTAGATGGTCTTCAAAGGTCCCTTCCGATCCAAATCATTCTGCGATGCCGCAGGACAGGGTTTTGGATCTCATCTAGTTGATGTCCCCACCATGGTCTAGATGGTCTTCAAAGGTCCCTT